>NC_061117.1:103804979-103866710 GCF_002878395.1 Capsicum annuum
CAATTAAAAGAGTCGACCTAATAACTCATAGGGAAATAATAAAGATCAAAATCATCAATTCCAGTTGTAACAAAGCATTAACAATGAACACACAGGCTAGTAATATAGAAGAGACTTTGAAAGAGATCCTGGCCAACCAAGAATAAATGGTTGTAGATTTTAAAAATCAAAATCCCACCTAGAAGAATTTAGGGACACGGTTGGGGAAGTTATCTTAATAGTAGAGCACAAATCCTCAAGAAGGTTTACCTAGTGTATAGAAAATCCAAAGCAAATGATAGCAATTACCTTAAGGAGTGGTAGATGTTTTGCGGAGAAATTTTGATTTTTTGAGAAGAGTCGCCACTTAATTTTGAAAAGGAATTAAGAAACCTTTATAATGTACTACAAAAGATTCAAAATAGGAAAATCATTTTAAGTTAGAGATTCTAGATAAGCGGTTCCTATTAACGTTTTAGGAAGGTGTTGGGCACCTAAAACGTCTGCTAACTTGCAGTTATCCGGATTGTTTGAAAACATTCTTTTGACTAACTTTGGAAAATCAATTTGTTGGAAAAGTAATTGATTAAGGAGAAGCTTTCGCAAAATTAGTTTTTAGAGACTTAGGGATTTAACTAGGTTCGTAAAGAAGAACGTAAAAAAGTAAATGAAAGGGAAAGGGAAAAAATGGGAAAGTAGTGATTTAGGCTTTTAAGCCCAAACCGTCGACCCTATCCTAATCTAGTTGGGTTTTCAACCCATTTTTCACCTGTCCTAATTCTATGTTTCCGAGCTCTTTTTGGCTCGATTTTCACTTCATCTGTATTAAATACAACTTGGTCTTCGAATCCTAAATAAATAAACAATGAAATAAATAATGGAATAAGTAAATAAAGACAACAATACGAATGAATGAGAATGAAAATGAGACTTTCAAATCGCTTAGTCACTTCAAGGAAACTTTAACTCATTCTTCTTCATTAGACTCTTCATAACCATGCGCTACGTGATCGGCTTTCAAAGTCTTCTAGAAAGTAGGCCTCAATGGCCCATTGTGTAATGCAAGGAAAAGGAGTCTAATTGGACTCCCGAGCGAGTTCATGCAAAGAAGAAAAAAAGTAAAGAAATTAGTACCTATTCAAGAAGTGATACAGAAGGAAAAACATGTCTTCTGAACATAACAAAAATATTAACTCATGTGATAAGAAAGAAAGTAGGAACTAACTCTAATAAAAGGAACCATCAGGTTCCCACTAAGGCAACATTAGCGGTGATTCAACACCCAAGTTATGGCAGATAAGAAGCATAGCAAGAAAAAATTGATAAGATAAATAAATGGCGCGACGAATAATAAAAAATAACAGGAGGAACAAAAATTAGGTCATAAACAGAAGGATACCGGAAAAGAAAATTGTAACTGAAGAAATGATTTTGAACTATTTTTCAATTAAGAAAAGATAAAACTTCAACAACCAAATAAATTCAAAGGTTTAACAAAATGATAGAACAGAACCAAGGAAAATTCCACCAAAGTTTTCTTAAAGGTAACTAAGGAACTAGAATGCATGTTACAAATTGATACTTACTGTTGCCATTACTATTATTATTATTTGAAACAAAATTATCAAGAGAATTTGTGAACTTGCATGTAAACTAGAAATTCATTGATATTACGAACTAAAGAAAATTGATCTTAACCCACACGAAGGTCATGAATACCGAGCCAAAGTTGAGTGAGAGAAGACCAAATTTGCACATAACATATGGGAAATGTAATCAATAAATCAAGCTGAAAGTCGTGGGGTCTCCCAAATTGGAAAACAAAAGTAATATCAATCAAGGTTTGAGCAAACTAGCAACAAAAGGGAAAGAGGTCTATATTGATATTCGACAGAGAATGATAAGGATCAACACAAACTTTCGAGTTTTGGCGTGTACAATAAAATATTTCAACATTAGAAGCTCATAGCCAAATAGGATTTTTACAGAAAATCCACACAAACACTTTATTAGGGTGATTCAGGTAAAAGAAACCATTTTACACCAACTTAAGCATAAACATCATACTTTTGAATTTGTGTGGACAGCATAGAATGACAATCAGGTACATTATCTACTGGAATCAATAAGGAAAAAGGGAAATTATATAAGGTAGATTAAGAACATTACGAGTTGGGGCTTGAATTGATAGATAAGGCGGGCCTCAACGGCCCACAAAGAGATGCAATGGGATAGAATCCATTCGGACTCCAAAACAGATTCACATGCAAGGAAAAAGATAAATGAGATCAATACACATCAACAATACCAAATGCCGCACTAATAAATAGTATGATAGATCGATGAATGAAAAAGGATCTGTGAAGGTCCCAAAATAAAATGAAAGGTAGCAGGTAACATATGAATAAACCTAGAAAAATAGGCATACATAACATAGTAAAGTCAAGCAATTAGGATTGTCGCGAATTCATGAAAATATGTAAATCGAATTTTAGGATGGAGAAAGATATTTGAAACTAACTTGGCGGGTTTCAGTAAATATGAAGAGGAATGATAAGAAAAACATAACTTGTAAACAAACAATCGAGAAAAGGAACATGTTTAGTCAAAGAATCACATAAAACCACGTAGTCAAAACAAATGGACTTGAGAAAAACAACTTTCAGGTAATTTCTTTTGATGTGGGGTGAACTAAATGCAAACTTTAATAAAGCTACACACTATTAATGGAAAAATACTCTAGAGTTGGTAATTGAACCTCATAAGTAACTTACTCGTGATGTAAAATAAGAAAGGAAACATCAAAAATGGAAACTTTAAAATAAGTCAAACAACCAGAAAGAGGAAAGGGGAAAACATGTAGAGCCACCCAAGCATAGATACTAACTCTGATTACAACAAATCGGGGAAGCGCTCATCGAAACTTACATTCGACATTAATATGCATAATGAAACCGTGAACAAACTTATGATTGAACCAGCTAAGAAGCTAGACAATAAGAACAACGACTA
This sequence comes from Capsicum annuum, assembly GCF_002878395.1. NCBI lineage: Eukaryota > Viridiplantae > Streptophyta > Magnoliopsida > Solanales > Solanaceae > Capsicum > Capsicum annuum. The sequence continues at coordinate 103,807,971 of NC_061117.1, forward strand.
TGGAGAGAATATCGACTCGATGGAAATAGCATGGTAATCACAGAAATCTTGTAGCATTCGACAGCAAACAAAATCTCACATAATTACGATTAGGCTACTAGGACCGTATTGGAAATAGTTATTGATTCAGCAAAATAACAACTTATTATAAACTAATCCTACGGCTTTCATCGCCATCCACAGTTACTCCCACCACACTATAGCACTAAAACTTATAACTTCAGAAGTTTAATCACACAAGTACATTATGTATCTACAAAGTTCACAACTTTAGAGATTTAAACAAACAACATATCATGTCATTAAAAGCTTAGGATTTTAGAAGTTTGAAATGAAACAGAAATAATTAAAAATTAAATGGCATGGGCTATTACCTATTTCGGCTTAGTAAAATAGTACTACTAGCTAACTTCGAATTTCCACCACAACCTAACAGCTCAATACCGTCGTGAACACTCGACTAGCTGACTGTTTCTCCCTTTTTCTTTCTTATTTTTTCGTCTTCAAGAAAAGTATTGTCACCCTAAAAGAGATTTTCTACCGAGGTTTTCAAGTCCAAAATTTCTAATTCAGTTTAGACCCAAAAGTTTCCTAACCCTAGAATCTTTAACCCCAAAATTTCCAACCCAAAAGGGAAGAAGAGAGAAAAAATCCCAAAATTTTCTTTGAAATATTTGAACCAAAATCAACTCCCAACCCAAACCCCCCCCTCCCCCAGCTCAACAGTGAGCTCCTCTATATAGAAGCCAATCTGAGGGTAATTTAGGGATTCCTTTTCCAAAGGGAATTCAAAATTTTTACTCTGGATAAGGATTTCCCATCCCCAACTTGTACCAAATTTGAGAGTTTTTTTAGAATTTAAAAATTGAGAATATTGAGAAAATCGAATTCCCCTCCCCACCAATCAAAATTTCCCAAATATATACCAAAATTGTACCGTTATTCTGAGATTCATGGAGTTGGACGTGATGACACCTAATCGATCTTCTAGAATGTTCTCGAGCCCTCTTCACATAAACCCACATGAGATGAGTGGAGAAGGGTCGGGTCAAATCAATTTCAAGGTTTTTAGGTTGAGGTCAGTCGAATTCAGGTTGAGATGGTGTTGTCGATGGACTTTGAGTTGTATGCGAATGTGGTCAATATGGTGGCTTTTACTGTTGTTTATTGTTCTTGTTTGTTGCAGAGAAGATGTAGGTGAGTTGGGCTAAGTCATGCTGAGTTTGGATTGGGCCTGGGCGATCTAATTGAGTTATTAGTGGAAATGGGCAATGGAGCTGAAATTAGGTTACAAATTGAGTGGATTATGCAATTTGAGAATTTGGACAATTCATTTAAGTTTTAGCCAAATTGAAAATCAATTGGCAATTGCATCGCGATTGTAGGCAATTTGATTTCAATTATGGCCAAATCTAATATATTGGCTAAATTAAGTCAAAATTCAAAATAAATTTGATATCTCATTTAACCCCGAGCTTCTTTATTTGATAAAATCAAGCACATATTTATCCAAATAAATTATCTTTGAGAATAAGTTATATTTGAATCAAGATTTTGATCATTACAATTTATTTTCAAGATAAGCCTTGACAAAAATCTGATATATGTAAAATAAATTTTTAAGTAACAAAATTATAAAATTTCATATAATTGAACATGATAATATATAATCGCTACTTAAACTAACCAATTTACCCAGATAAATACTTCAAAAATCCTTTATTCAGATAAAATAAATGTTGTAATTTTATTTTAGAATCGAAGAAACTCCGAACTAAACTTAGTTATGGAGAGGAAAAATTAGGTATCAACAACCGCCCCCTCCCTTTGGGTAGGGTGGATGCAAGTAACCCTGGACAAAGGGAGGTTGACGTTCCTAATCTTTGCCGACCACAAATTCATTTCTGAAAGAACTTGATTTTCGCATGAGTTTTGGAGTTGTGGCCGAACCTCTGTATCAGGTTTCCTACATATCTCAGGTTTCATGAGAATTCAAGCCACTTGTAGTTCATAAAGCTTGATTTTTTAGAAAATTCACCAGCTATCTCGGTTTTAGAGTTTTTAATAAAACCGAGAAGCCAAGGAATGAAGGGATTTGGGGAGAGGTTGGGATACAAACAATTTTTCTATATAGAGTCTAGCCTACATATCCCCGAGACTCAAGGAATTAGACTGCTTTTAGTTTGACTTAATCGGTAGAAAAGATAGTCTTTTATTTCAGAACATCTTTGGCTCGAAATGAGTGACAAGTTGATCGAGTTGTGGAAAAGAGGCTTGTAACCTCTTAACCATGAATGTGGGATCCTTTACATCCATAGGTAAGACCTTACCTAGACATAATTTCCAAAACTCTAAGTGTGTTGCCACCCGAATTTGAAAGAAAGAGAAGGTCACCCTAGGCATGAGTTTAGAAATATCCTAAAGGTATAGCTGAAACCAGAATATTTTCAAAATATCTACATACCTTCTAATAGGGGTGTGGTTGGATGGTGGTGGTGATCATCTTTTAGCTCGCGTCCAAAGAGTTTGGCGTCCCTCTTTAGACTTTGTCCCTTTTTGCTGCTAAGAAAGTGTTGCACGTTGTGTTGTGTCCTATTTGAAGTCATCTGCATCGGTGGTTTTGATTTGATATTTTCATTCTCTCAGATGTTCTCGACAATTCTTCAAGCAAAAAGTGTTAGTGCTAAACATAATTCAGGAAAGAGGTGTGTAGTCTTTTACCATATCTTCACGTAAGTTATGGCCTGAAAAACAGAGTCATCTCATCATGTACCTATTAGGAATGAAATAACTGGCAATAACAAACACAACAACCCTCTTGGTTGTTGTATAATTATGACATTTGTCAGTTGAATATGCCTTCAAAGTGGGGTGGCCCTTTTGGACACCGGCGATACTTTCTATAGAATGGTCCTTGTAATCGTGTAATCTTGTGCTGGTGTAGCAACCCTTTTGGTTACCTATATTACTTTTTATATGTGCAATGATAACCTCCCCGGTTATAGCCAATTATCAATTTATAAATTTCCTATAAATTATCAATCTTTGGATAATCTTGCGCATTATTTGCTATTAGATATGAGGTGACTTGCAGATATCCTTTGAATTTCTAGCTTTTAGGTAATCATGTACATTATCTGACTTTGGATAAGAGATGGCTTATAAATATCCCTCTAATCTCTAGCTTTTAGGGGTTCCTGCACATCATCCGACCTTAAATACAATATGACTTATAGATAATCTCTCAAATTGTTAGTCTTTGGGTAATCCTATGCATAATCGATCTTGGATATGACGTGGCTTATAGATAACCCTTGGACGTATCAATTTGATAATCTTGCATATTCTCCGGTAAGGATTTAGTTACGACTTATGGATAACCTTTGAACTATCGACTTTTGGGCGATCTTACACACTATCCGGTTAGGATGTTGTTGTGGCTTACGGATGACCTACAGGATATCAAGTCATAGGTGATCCTGCACACTATCCTATTTCAAATAATATGACTTATAGATGACTCTCAAATTTTCAATTTCTAGGAAACCTTATATATCATTCATCCTTAGATAATGACTTAAAGGTGTCCCTTCAAATCGTGTGCTCTAGATACATTCAGATGTTGATTCATAAAATAATAAGATATCCTCGATGCCAGTGTTTTGTCTAGCGTGTCAACAGATATATTGAATGCTGATGATATCCTCAACGCCAGCGTTGTGTCTAACGTATCAACAGATATTGAATGATAATGATATCCTCGATGCCATTATTGTGTCTAGCATGTTAATAGATATATTAAATGCTGATGATATCCTTGATGCCAGTATTGTGTCTAACACGTCAACAGATATATTGAATGCTGATGATATCCTCGACACCAGCATTGTGTCTAGCGCGTCAACAGATGTTGAATAGCCTTTGCGGCAATGATATGTAATGGCCTTTGTGGAAATGATATGTAATGGCCTTTGCGGCGATGATATGCAATAGCTTTTGCGGCAATGATATGTAATGGCCTTTGCGGAACTGATATGTAATGGCCTTTGCGGTAATGATATGCAATGGCCTTTGCGGCAATGATATGTAATGGCTTTCGCGACAATGATATGTAATGGCCTTTGTGGCAATGATATGTAATGGTCTTTGCGGCAATGATATGTAATGGCCTTCGCAAAAATGATATGTAATGGCCTTTGCGGCAATGATATGTAATGGGCTTTGCGGCAATGATATGTAATGGTCTTTGCGGCAATGATATGTAATGACCTTCACAGAAATGATATGTAATGGCCTTTGCGGAAATGATATGTAATGGCCTTTGCGGAAATGATAAAATAATTTTACCTGACTTCATTTGTCGGTGTCCTGCTTTCTACATGTACCTGTACTGAAAGTAGACGATTAGTAGACACAAAGTCGCTTTTACTAGCGACTAGTTTTAGGAAACTTGTAAATGCAATATTTGTAAAGAAGACAAAGAGTTTTTGTCTGTCGCCTACGATCTTAAGAACTGATATGGACAAATCAAAAGGTCCTCAATAAATGGGCATTAAACCTATTTTTAGGGTTACCCTAAAATACCATTCTTAGGTATTAATGCTCTATATTGGCTCCCACTTTGCTCAAGAATTTTTGAAAGAGACCCTCATTTTGTATATTGAACCCTGCATCCACAGAAAAATAATTAGTTTGAATGAAATTACTCCGTGTTGACCTTCTTCGATCCTTGATTTTCTCCTTGCTATCTCTTGGGCATTCCACCATATCGGGACTTCCACCCTGACACCCTATCCCAAATGCTATCTAGGCAAGTACTAAATAAGTGAATCGTAATATTTTTTAAAATAGTCTTAAATTTTTGAAAATAATTTTGAAAACCTTGTAAAACTTTAGAAAATCTCCGCCAGTCATGTCATGCAATAGCTCAACGAACATCTGCCTCTTGATTTTGACTACTATATCTGACAAAGGATTTCCAAAACTCATTATCATTGCTGGAGGGTTCTTCAAATAGTTTTGTCATAGCCAGAAATTGAGTCTACCTAAACTTTGTCACAATTAGTGGCTTCAAAAGCTTGGCTTTAACCTCTGTGCTGGGGAATTTGAAATATGTTCCAGCATCTGGTGGAAATTTTGAGGTCTTCCCTCAAAATTTCTGCCCCAGTTTAGAGTTGTTTAAGATGATACCAACTCGAGTGGATCTGAAGTCTTTGTTGGTCTTCATTCTCTTTGTTGGACGTCGATCTTTTCTTATGAATTTTTGAGATTCCTTCTCGAAAATTCTGCCCCATTTTCTATTTCCTGGGGTTATATGATCGAGACATTAGGGTGCCTACGTATCCCGTTGATGCAGAAATTAGGTCAAACGTAGTTCAGACTATGCTAAAGATATGTAGAAAAATCTAATGGATTGACCGAAGCGACATAGGCCGCCTACGTATCCCTTTCTTAGGAATTCAGGTCAAAAGTAGTTCTTACTACGCTAAGGATATATAGAAAAATCTAACGGGTTGACCGAAGCCGACATAGGCCGCCTACGTATCCCGTTGAAGTAGGAATCAGGTCAAACGTAGTTCAAACTACGCTAAGGATATATAAAAAAATCTAATAGGTTGACCAAAGCTGACATAGGATGCCTATGTATCCCTTTCTTGGGAATTCAGGTCAAACGTAGTTCATACTACGCTAAGGGTATATAGAAAAATCTAATGGGTTGACCTAAGCCGACATAGGCCGTCTACGTATCCCTTTCTTTGGAATTCAGGTCAAACATAGTTTGTACTTAAACTCATAATGGCCCTAAAAATACTCTTATCCATCTTACTAGGACATAAAGAAGTACTTCTATGGATGAAATGACGTTTGTATTGCGTTTGTCTTGATAGAAAAAAGGATTAAATCTCCAATAGAGTCATCGCCTTCCTAGTTAACCACCTCGGTTTTCTCTAGATTAGGCTTCTTTGATTCTCAAACTCTTTGACTCTTCTGTTGACTGTTCTAGGGTTATCATTATTTTGCTTCTTGACATGACATAACAATGGAAGGTTTTAAGTTACTGTTATACAACGGGCGATGAGTCATGAGTGGAGTGGAGGTCCAATTTAACAATGTTTCCTCCAATTAATCTTCTATGATCCTGATTGTCTTGGAAAATTCTTCCCTTATATTTTTCTTATTCCATCCTCGAGACCATTGTTTACAGGTTTGAAAAAAAATTGGTAGAGTCCAATTTTACTACTAGTCATTTTTCTTCTCCTATAACAAAGCTATAGTAAAGAAGGAGATCTCTTATTCATTTTGATCTGGCGAAGTAGGGTCATTTTGTGCCAACACAGAGTAGTTTCTGTTACCTGCAAAGTAAAAACAACTCAAAGGCTAACATGTTAGATTTCGTTAGTAATAAGTAAAACAAGATGATAAGGTAGGAAGTAAACACATAGAGTTGTTTCTCATCTCATGCGAATTAATCCATGAAGTAATGATGACATAAGGATTTCAATGAACAGGATTTTTCTCAATGATATGGATAAGTGAAATTTGTCAAGAAGGTTTAATGCTTCTTCTTTCTTCAAGAAAATAGAGGACAACAGAGTTTTTGGAGATATGGGCTGGGCTGAAAGACTGCCTACGTATCTCATAGAGGAGAAATTAGGCCCTACATAGATCGAAGCTATAACAACGTTTTCTGATTCCAAAGTCAACTTTCTTAAAATGGTAGCAATCATTTTGGAAGTTTTGAGAATGACTACGGACTTTTCTGAGAAACTTGGGAGACGTGGAGTACTTTTGGTCGGACTTTTGTATTGTGGGGTATATTTTTACCTAGAGATGTTCTATGGAAAATGGAATTGGATAAGTTCTCCTTTGATTCGAATCAACATAACACGTATAAGTACATAAACAATTATATTACACAAGCATATTGTAATAAATGTGCATCCTAATTAGGTGAGCCGTTTGAGCCAAGGGTTTAGGCCTAACGAATTTTGAAGAAAATATATGCCTTTTTAAAGCAAATCCATTATCCCCAAAACTTTCATAGGTATACCCAAATGACATAAATGTCTACAAAAGTTGCACAAAATGGATACAATCTTTAGGGAAAGCAAATAATGTCCCACGTAGGGGATACTAATTACTGAATGCTTCTTCTATCAGCCTTTGCCTTCTTAGCTTCATCCATTTCTTATATTGGTGACGTCCATAAATTGTGGCTTAAATGCAACCTCCTAAATCGATCAATTTCAATTATTTCATCAATCGGTGTATGATTGAGGAATACTAATACAATATTGAGTAAAGCAAGTCAACTCCCGACCCCCAAAGGATAATTGATTGAATTATACAGGCATACATTTTCTTCAACACATGAATATGGTTCGTCTATAATTGACTCGGGGTCAATAGATGCAAGGCAGGTTTTCTAATGGGCCCAATACCCCGCTTGAATATTAGGTCATCCTAGACTCATGCCTAAAATAGGGTTTTGGTTTTGCTCTATCCTAGGTATCTAGAGTGGATTTAAACACTAGTTCTCAAGCCGACAACTTGAATTAGAAAATACAAACAGCCATCAGATGACTCACGTGCTAATAAACTGTTTGTATTTCCAACACATTTTTTGGAATTGATCAATAGGGGTCGAAATACCCAGGAAACCCCAAAATAGTTTAAATAATGTCAGAATATGCCATGAGATGCGATAGTTAAACTTTACATAATCGAAATACATAAACACATAAATATTTAATCAAAAGACAAAAATCAAACATTTGGTTAGAACCTAGTTAAATATCCCCAGCATAGTCGCCATTTCTGTTTTGCGAAGAAATTTTGACTTTTTGAGAAGAGTCGCCACTTAATTTTGAAAAGGTATTAAGAAACCTTTATAAAGTACTTCAAACAATTCAAAATAGGAAAATCATTATAAGTTAGAAATTCTAGATAAGCAGTTCCTATTAACGTTTTAGGAAGGTGTTAGGCAACTAAAACGTCCGCTAACTTGCTCTTATCCGGACTGTTTGAAAACATTCTTTTGACTAACTTTAGAAAATCAATTTGTTGGAAAAGTAATTGATTAAGGAGAAGTTGTCGCGAAATCAGTTTTTAGCGACTTAGGGATTTAACTATGTTGGCAAAGAAGCATGTAAACAAGTCAACGAAAGGGAAAGGGAAAAAAATGGGAAAGTAGTGATTTAGGCTTTTAAGCCCAAACCGTCGACCCTGTCCTAATCTAGTTGGTTTTTCAACCCATTTTTCACCTGTCCTAATTCTACGTTTTCGAGCCCTTTTTTGCTTGATTTTCACTTCACCTATATTAAATACAACTTTGGCTTCAAAGCTTAAATAAATAAATAGTGAAATAAATAAAGGAATAAATTAAAAAAATAAAGACAACAATATGAATGAATTTGAGAGAAAACGAGACTTTTAAATCCCTTAGGCACTTCAAGGAAACTTCAACCCATTCTTCTTCATTAGACTCTTCATAACCATGCACTACGTGATCGGCTTCCAAAGTTTTCTAGAAAGTGGGCCTCAATGGCCCATTGTGTAATGCAAGGAAAAGGAGTCTAATTGGACTCCCGAGCGAGTTCATGCAAAGAAGAAAAAAATTGAAGAAATTAGTACCTATTCAAGAAGTGATACAAAAGGAAAAACATGTCTTTTGAACATAACATAAATATTAACTCATGTGATAAGCAAGAAAGTAGGAACTAACTCTAATAAAGGGAACCATCAGTTTCCCACTAAGGCAACATTAGTGGTGATTCAACACCCAGGTTATGGCAGATAAGAAGCATGGCAAGAAAAAATTGATAAGATAAATAAATGGCGCGATGAATAATAAAAAATAATAGGAGGAACAAAAATTAGATCATAGGCAGAAGGATACCGGAAAAGAAAACTGTAACTGAAGCAATGAGTTTTAATGATTTTTCAATTAAGCAAAGACAAAACTTCAACAACCAAATAAATGCAAAGGTTTAAAAAAATGATAGAACTGCACCAAGGAATATTTCACCAAAGTTTTCTTAAAGGTAATAAAGAAACTAGAATGCTTGTTACAAATTGATACTTACTGTCGCCATTACTACTATTATTATTTGAAATAAAATTATCAAGAGAATTTGTGAACTTGTATGTAAACTAGAAATTCATTGATTGTACGAACTAAAGAAAATCGATCTTTACTCACAGGAAGGTCATGTATACTGAGCCAAGGTTGAGTGAGAGAAGATCAAATTTGCGCATAACATATGGGAAACGTAATCAATAAATCAAGCTGAAAGTTGTGGGGTCTCCCAAATTGGAAAACAAAAGTAATATCAATCAAGGTTTGAGCAAACTAGCAACAAAAGAGAAAGAGGGTCATATTGATATTCGACAGAGAATGGTAAGGGTCAACATAAACTTTCAAATTTGGGCGTGCACAATAAATTATTACAACATTAGAATCTCATATCCAAATAGGATTTTTACAGAAAATCCACAAAAACACTTTATTAGGGCGATTCAGATAAAAGAAACCATTTTACACCAATTTAAGCACAAACACTATACTTTTGAATTTGTGTGGACAGCATACAATTACAATCAGGTACATTATCTACTAGAATCAATAAGGAAAAAGGGAAATTATATAAGGTAAATTAAGAACATTACGAGTTGGGGATTGACTTGATAGATAAGGCGGGCCTCAATGGCCCACTAAGAGATGCAAAGGGATAGAATCCATTCGGACTCCAAAATGAATTCACATGCAGGGTAAAATAATAAATGAGATCAATACACATCCAGAATGCCAAATGCCGAACAAATAAACGATATGATAGATCGATGGATGAAAAAGGATCTGTGGTAGTCCTATAATAAAATGAAAGGTAGCAAGTAAGATATGAATATACCAAGGAAAATAGGCATACATAACATAGTAAAGTCAAGCAATTAGGATTGTCACTAATTCATAAAAACATGTAAATCGAAATTTAGGAAGGAGAAAGATATTTGAAACTAACTTAGCGGGTTTCAGTAAATATGAAGAGAAATCATAATAAAAATACAACTTGTAAACAAACAATTGGGAAAAGAAACATGTTTGGCCAAAGAATCACATAAAAGCACATAGTCAAAATAAATGGACTTGAGAAAAACAACTTTCAGGTAATTTCTTTTGAAGTGGGGTGAACCAAATGCAAACTTTAATAAAGCTACACACTATTAATGGAAAAATACACTAGAGTTGGTAATTGAACCTCATAAGTAACTTACTAGTGATGTCAAATAAGAAAGGAAACATCAAAAATAGAAACTTTAAAATAAGTCGAACAACCAGAAAGAGGAAAGAAAAAAACATGTAGAGCGACCCAAGCATAGATAAAAACTCTGATTACAACAAATCGGGGTAGCACTCATCGAAACTTACATTTGACATTAATATGCATAATGAAACCGTGAACAAACTGATGATTGAACCAGTAAAGAAGCTAGACAATAAGCATAATGACTATGGAGAGAATATCGACTCGATGGAAATAGCATGGTATTCACAGAAATCTTGTAGAATTCTACAGCAAGTAAAATCTCACACAATTATGATTAGGCTATGAGGATCGTATTGGCACAAGAACAGCAAAGTTATCCAGAAGCAGTCAAATTAGAAATAGTTATTGATTCAGCAGAATAACAACTTATTGTAAACTAATCCTACGGCTTTCATCACCATCCACAGCTACTCCCACCACACCATATCACTAAAACTTATAACTTTAGAAGTTTAATCACAAAAGTACATTATGTAGCTACAAATTTCACAACTTTAGAGATTTAAACAAACAACATATCATGTCATTAAAAGCTTAGGATTTCAAAAGTTTGAAATAAAATAGAAATAATCAAAAATTAAACAGGATGGGCTATTACCTATTTTGGTGCAGCAAAATAGTACTACGAGCTAAATTCAGATTTCCACCACCACCTGAAATATCAATACCGTCGTGAACACTCGACTAGCTAACTATTTCTCTCTTTTACTTTTTAATTTTTTCCTCTTTGAGAAAAGTTTTGTCACGGTAAAAGAGATTGTCGACCTAGGTTTTCGAGTCCAAAATTTCTAATTCCTTTTGGACTCAAAAGTTTCCCAACCAAAGAATCTTCAACCCCAGAATTTCCAACCCAAAAGGGAAGAAGAGAGAAAAAATCCCTAAATTTTCTTAGAAATATTTAAACCAAAATCGACCCCCAACCCAAAAAAAATCCCCCCCCTCTAGCTCAATAGTGAGCTCCTCTATATAGAAGCCAATCTGAGGGTAGTTTAGGGATTTCTTTTCCAAAGAGAATTCAAAATTTTAACTCTGTATAAGGTTTTCCCATCCCCAACTTGTACCAAATTTGGGAGTCTTTTGAAGAATTTTAAAATCTAAAATATTTAGAAAACCGAATTCCCCTCCCCACCAATGAAAATTTCCCAAATACGTACCGAAATCATACTGTTATCTTGAGATTCACGGAGTTGGACGTTGGAGGATGACACCTAATCGATCTTCTAGAATGTTCTCGAGCCCTCTTTGTATAAACCCGCATGAGATGCGTGGAAAAGGGTTGGGTCAAATCAATTTCAAGGTTTTTGGGTTGAGGTCGATCAGATTCGGGTTGAGATATTAGTGTTGTTGATCGATTTTGAGTTGTATGTGAATGTGGTCGATGTGGTGGCTATTACTGTTTTCTACTGTTCTTGTTTATTGCAGAGAATATGTAGGTGAGTTGGGCCGGGTCATGGTGAGTTTAGATTGGGCCTGGGTGATCTAATTGAGTTATTGGTGGAAGTGGGTTGGTGTGGTGTTTGGGCCAATGGAGCTGAAATTAGGATACAAATTGAGTGGATTATGTAATTTTGGAATTTGGTGAATTCATTTAAGTTTTGGCCAAATTGAAAATCAATTGGCCAATTGCATCGCGATTGTAGCCTATTTGATTTCAATTCTGGCCAAATCTAATAGATTGGCTAAATTAAGTCAAAATTCAAAATGAATTTGATATCTCCTTTAACCCTGAGCTTCTTGATCCGATAAAATCAAGTACATATTTATCCAAATAAATTATTTTTGAGAATAAGTTATATTTAAATCAAGATTTTGATCATTACAATTTATTTTCAAGATAAGCCTTAAGTAAAATCCAATATTTTGTAAAATAAATTTTTAAGTAACAAAATTATAAAATTTTGTAAGATTGAACACGATAATATACTATCCCTACTTAAACTAACCAATTTACCCAAATAAATACTTTGAAAATTCTTTATTCAGATAAAATAAATGTTGTAATTTTATTTTAAAAACTGAAAAAACTCCGAACTAAACTTAGTTATGGAGGGCAAAAATTAGGTGTCAACAGTAGAAACTTGACTGACAAACCTCCAAATAAACATCATTAGGTGCAAGCAGAGTTGGTCCCATAATAAGTTAAAGAGAAGCTAGTGGCAACCAAAGAAGCTAAATATTTGAGGAAGTCTGAATACCCAAAAGCAAAGGCAGCTAGTGAAACACCAGAGAGACCACCACCATCATTCCCTCAAAACATAAAAAGGCTAAAGAGGAAGCTTGTTTTAAGAAGTTCGATGACACATTCAGAGAACTTTAAATTAATTTTTCTTGGTTAGATGTTTTGCAGAAAATGCCTAAGTATGCTAAGTACTTGAAAGATGTGGGGACAAATAAGATGAAATTAGGTGACATGGAAATGGTATCACTTATGGAGGAGTGCAGTTCCATGGTGATGAGCAAGATGCCTAAAAATCTTAAGAATCTTGGGAGTTTCACCTTCTCCATACAAATTTGTGAAAGTGATATGGTCCATGATTTGAGTGATTTAGGTACAAGCATAAATTTGATGCATCTATCTGTATTTAAAACTCTAGGTTTAGAAAAACTGAGGCCATGTTAAGTTGTGCTCCAAATGGCATACAAAACAAGAGTTGTTCTCGAAGGAATCATAGAGGATATTCTCATTAGGGTTGTTAAGTTTATTATTGCTACTTACTTTATAATTCTTCATTATGATATAGATGATAGGGTATCAATCATACTGGATATTTACTCTTGGCAACTAGAGAAGCGCTGATTGATGTAAGAGATGGTACTCTAAAAATAAAATTGAATAATGAAGAGGTGGCTTTCACGGTGTACAAATAACTCAATACAACCTCATAATACAAAAATTTATGCATTATAATAGTGATAGAAGAAGATAAGTATGGCGTGGAGGAGTTAAACCTCTATTTACCTCTTTGGACTCTCTCATGAAGTTGTCCAGATCAACAATTAAGCGCAAAACTAAGAAACTTGAAGAGGGGCCTAAAATGGTAAGTGTAAAAAGAGTTGTATACCTTGAGAGTAAGAACTAAATAGGTTAGAAAAAAATAAAAATATGGGCTATGAGTAGGAGGAAGAGGATAAGAGACTATCATTAAGAGCCATGATGCGAGTCATGTCGTGGTGATAAATCAGGCGTTGCTTGGGAGGCAACCTAAGTTAAGGTAGTTATTTTTATTTTTTAAATTTTCCTTTAGTATCACCTTTGATTTTGTTTTTGTTTTGAGTTAACAAGTTGAATAAAAGTTTGAGTACTAAAGATCTAAGCTAAGGATCGTGGAAAAAACTAAATTTTGGGTCCACCCAACCCTCTTCGATGATCATGATGCTACTACCTAGGCCTAGACACTTTAGGGAGTATTTTTATCCTTACTTCTAATCTATACTTTTGGGACAAAGTGTGATTCTAATTAGGGGGAGGGGGAGTCTTTCGATTGTTTAGGGTGAAGTATTGCTATAGGATTTTCATTTTTATTTATTCTCTAGTTTTTGACTGAATTTATAAAAAAAATTACAAAAATATTTGATCTTTAGTTATTTTCAATTTTTGTTGGTGTCTGTCTAATAAAAGCACACTTCGCGTACCCCTTGGTTTTTATTTTTGGTTCTTTTCGGAGGGGGAGCCCTTTGAACCCAACATTCTTTTTTTATTTTTAAAAGTAACTTTAGTTTTTTGTTATTAGGAATAAATTTGATGTTCTTGTTAAGTGTTATGTATGATTACATAATGCAATTTACTTTTTTATGTGAGCATGTGTAGTGAGTTGAATGACTATTTTTGAGACACCTATACTCATTTATATGACTTTGTGATGTTGGCTTAATTTTGGATTCCTATTATTGCTTGGATGAGACTTTATAGATATCATTCTTGATTTGAGCATGTGCCATGTGTAAGTGAGGTTTTGGTATAGTCCATATATGCATAGTGATGTCCAGAACTTTTCCAATGTGTTTACGAAGAGAAATAAAGAATGTTGGGTTTAGGAGATGATATAGGTATTTGTTTTATAGTCATGATTTATCTCTACTTTATCTACCCATTATAATTGATCTTAGTTAGCCTCATTGAGCCTTTAGTCTATTATTTGGTAGCCTTATAAGTATCCCATTCCAAGTCTTTCAATTGACTAAAATTTGATCCAAACCTCCTATACACTTTAGTTGAAAGATTAAGATGTTAAGAAGTATAAAATTGAAGAAGGAAAAGAGCAAAAGTGAATCCCCAAAACAGTAGTTATTGGTGTGTTGAAAAAGTTTATGTATTGTTAGTGCAGATTAGTGTAATGGAAAGAAAAATTGATCAACAGTGATTCATGTTTTGATAGGAAATACTCCCTACTAAACTGTTTAAACGAACTTAAAGCGATGGATCAAAACAAAAGAGAGGTGGGAAGATAAAAGTGGTGAAAATTTTGTTACTTAGAGAGGATTTTAATGTAAAGTGTGATGTATTAAAGCTCTTGGGTAAGATAGACACTATTACTAGCTAAAATAGTCCTACCCGTCTCTAAGCCTATATATAACCCTTTAAGTCCTACTTGATCTTGAGCCTTGATATTATGATATAGTGGAGTACTACACTAAGGGAAATCTTATGGTCTCCTTATGTGACATGTGAGTTTTTTAGGAGAGCAAGTGAAATTTGATTCTTTCACCCGTTCTTGTGATAAATTGCATATTAGTGAGGAAATATGGGTGACTCTCTTGTGGTGAGGGCACATGTTTGATGATGGTTAGGTGACTTGTATGATCTCTTAGTTAAGCAATATTCATGAGTTTTCAAACTTGGTAGAGTCAATTCTTGAGGTTAGGGGGTTTTGAAGTAGTGTTCATGAGTGTCAATTATAATACTACATGCTTAATGTGGAACTTGTTATTCATGTAGTCATTGTGGTTCCATCTTGAGTGTCTTAGTTTTAGTATTAATGTTAGTCTTTCTATGATGATGCTTAATGTATATGTGTTTTAAGGAAAACAAGGATTTGAGTGTGGTATGGTGATCTTGGGCGTATTTATACTCCTAAGTGTCATTATCTATGCATGTTTAGGTTAGTTTTGAGGACTTCTTGAGGTTCTTAATGAGTTATTAATTCTATAATTGTGTATTTATGTGTTGAAAAATATGTTTAAAGTGTTTAAGGTGCATTTGAAACAATTCAAGTGTAAAAAATGATCAAATAGAGTTTACACGAGAAAACTAGTGGTGCTAGCTTGATCTATTCTTGTTCTATTGTACTTTGATGAGCTTTATTGTGTTATAAGTACTAATTATTGTTATATGATGTTTTAGTAGACCATTTTAGGTGTATTGTATGCTTATTGAAGCCAACAAACAATTCATAAGAAATGGGAAAATAAGGATCAAACAAATGACAAGATGGAGCAAAAAGAAAGCGGATCCATACCCGTGGGGAGGTGTCTTGCTCCTTATGCCCCAAAGCATAGGATGGTCCTTGCATCGTACCCCCTAGTCCATGCTTTTGGTCTTATGGTGCAACCCTCCCCCAGGATGTCCATAAGTTGGTTTTTTATGTCTCTAAGTTAGGGGCGGTGCTGTAAATGTATATGTTTCATATGGGGCAATCTAGGGACGGCCTAAAACACTATAAAAGGAGTAATTAGTTATAATTGCACAAACTTTTGGAACAACACAAAATTAGAGAGAAGGGATATATGGCAACAAATGGGATCTATACTAGGGTTTTCTCCCTTATTTTAATTCCCTTGTAGTTTTTACTTATAAATTCAATTATTATGATTCTTTGTAAGATTATGAGTGGATAAACACCCTCTTCTAGAGTTGAAGCTCCGAATATGATTGTGTGATTATAGTTTGATTATTGTTTTATATGTTTATCAAGTGTGTGATTATTCTTACGTTCTTGGTTTAAGTATAAAGCACCATGAACTTTAGGATAAATATAATTCCCAAAATGAATAGACCATAGGAGTGGAGGGACGGAATTAAGAATGAAAGGAGTGTGGATAATGTATTTAATAGTTGGATACTAATAGTTAATGGATTATTTAAAGAAAGGATAGATATATACCTAAACGCCCTACTTGGTTAATAAAATAGGAAGATAACTTAATGTATTTGGGTTAAGGACTCACAACTCTGCTCAACAATGTAGTTGTGAGATTAATTTGGGTAGATGACTTAGAGGGTGACCATCCCTCGGCTATACTGTCAACCCCATAAATCAATAATCACGATAAACACCAACACCGACTAGAAACTATAGTTATGCACGAATGTGAAGTAAATGCCTCAAACTCGAACTTCATTTATAAACAACAAAACTCAAACTCTTCTTCGGTTACAAATCATACTTAGTTAATCTTCCATAGTAATGCTTGATTGGGATAGTTTGCTAATCACCAAGTCTTTGTGGGACAATATTTAGCTCACAAGAGTCACTTTACTACTTGGGTGACCACGTACACTTATGTGTGCACTTGGGCGCAACAACTAGCAACCTGGGTAATCAGATTTTGGTAAGTCCAAACGGACTCCGATCAAAAGCTTTGGATTCATTTTGAACCCCATGCGCACAAATAAACTACGCTAACATACCAAATTCGATACTCCTGACTCAATGAAATGATGAAACTTTTCATCCGAGGTCATTTTGCTTAAATGTGGATCCCACAGATAGTTTCATTTTTCATCAAATCTATTAAATAGCCTAAATGAGTTTGGAAGCCTCAAGATCCAAACCAATAGTCCTCCTATCCTAAAATCAACGTTTTAGAGCTAACGGCATTTTCAGATTTTTCATCCAAGGCAATTTACTAGGAGTTTTGATCTAAGACCAATTTACTAATAGTGAAAGCTTCAAAATAGAAAAATGAGTTTAAAATCCAAATGAACTATCCACTAATCGAACGGAAAGTTTCGACAAGTCACAAATAATCTACAGGCATCATAGGAAGGTTCAAGATATCAAAAATGCATGAAATTCAAAAAATGGACTGGAAGGTCATTACAAAACTACTACTATTAAATACTATCCAATTCCTCAATATTTAATCGACTTATAATTAATATGGGCGATGTATTAAAAGTACATCTCCCTCCGTCCCATTTTATGTGTCATACTTTGATCGAATACGGAGTTAAAAAAAAAAAAAAAGACTTGATGATTTCTTCCAAATTGTCCTTTATTAAAAAATGTATTACTATCTTTAATTAAGTGGGTCCTTATAAGTGGGACCAATAAGAGTAAAACTAAAATAGGGTTTTTAAATAGTACCATATAAGTAAAGGTTACATTCTTTATGAGATGGATAAAATAATGCTGACACATAAAATGAGATAAATAAGTATATTATTTATTTATTTCTTATGACGTTAAGAAAAATGGCCTAGAGTATACTCTAGTGGCATTGGACATTAGAGCCATCTATATTGGCCAGGCAAGTTGGGATGGCCCGGCCTAGCCTGTAATTTGAGATTGGGCTACAATTTCTCCAGCTCATTTAAGAACAAGGATTTTTAACCTAGCCCGAATAAGTCTGATGGCCAGTTGAGCTTGAGCAATATGGGTTGGGCTGGTCTGTGGGCAAAATAAAAGATAATTATAAATAGAATAGAGTACTAAGAATAGAAAAGGAGTCCCAACTCAAAATCTATTCGGACCATCATAGATATTTAATTATTAATTATATTTATAAAATATACTCCCTCCACCCCAAATTATGTGTCGTCATTTGACTGGAATGATATTTAAGAAATAAGTATTGACTTTATTACAGTTACAAAATTACCCTTCTTAAAGAAAGGAGTAATAGTATTTAAAATCAAGTGGGACCACTTTTATTTGAAAAGACAAATAAACAAAGGAGTAATTGTATTTAAAATCAAGTGGGACCACTAACGGTAAAATTATAATTGTGTCTTTAAAAACTTACCAAATAAGGAAAGGCGACATTCTTTTTGGGACGGACCAAAAAGAAATTGGTGACACATAATTTGGGACGGAGGCAATATAAATAATTAAAATATAAATTTTTTTGAGGAATCAAATATGTTTGATGAAGATGATGTGGCGATGTTGAACACGCCATAAGCGCCATGAAAGTTTTTTTAAAAGACTTCATTTTCACTTTTAATGAACTAAATATTGACATTTCTTTATGTTTTATTGTGATCAATTAAAATAAAATTGGGTTAAATATTGTTATTTGGCTAGTTATATTATTACATATTAATTGTTTCGTTTGTTTTTTAATATCTCTATTTGATTTGAATTGGGTGTCAAAAGTTATTCAGTTTCACAAATTATTAGGATTATTTTATAAATATGAGACTATATTAACAAGTAATAACTTCATTTAATATTATATTGTGAATACTTATGTGATTAGTATTTTAAAGTTTTAATTAAAATTCTAAAAATAATATATTTTAAAAAGTGGGTTGGCCAGCGGATGTCCGCAACCCACAATGTGATGGGTTGGACTTTCTATTTTTTGGCTTGTCATGTTGATAGATCAACCCAGCCTAACCCATCAAACTCCAAAGTTTGTGTGTTTCAGCCCAAATGGGCTGGGCCGACCTGTATTTACAGCTTTATTGTGCATGTTCACCAACTTTTATTCTAGAACAAAACAACATATTAATGAATTCAACGTCATTAATAGTAGATGTGTATTTGTAGAATGTCAACATCCCCATCCATCAACATGTATTTAATTACTATTTTCTTCCTCCATTTTATTTGTCATATTTTATTTTTTCAAAAATATATTATGTAGACTTTGATCAATATTTTAAAATATATTTTTATTTTATTAAAATAAAAAGTTGTCATGAACAGAACCAGGGCCTGGCTATGACGGGTATCTCAAGACCCACATGGACCGGAGATCACCCCCTGCACCTAACCAAACCAAACACGCCACACTCCCAGTTATGATAAATTCCGAACATATAACAAGATAGCGTGCAATGGCTTAAGAAAATTTTATTGCATGTCCATGACCAACCACTAACGACAGGCCAAATGACCGATTAACACCGCCCAATAACCACAGTTTTCCAAATAAAGTTTTCCAAACAATGAACAAAAACTGAATGCCAACAAAATGTCGGGACATGCCCCCGACTATAGCCAAAATAGTCTGAGACAAAAAAGAACAAAACATGAAATGTAGACTTTCGATGTATGGAAGCTCACCACTTCAATGTCAACTCACAAGCTGATCCCGAATCTTAATCACTTAGGAAGACGACTAAAAGTATGAACAATTCCTGTATCATGTGGATATACAATGTCCAAAGACGGTTAGCAAGGTGAACGCTAGCATGTAACTCAGGGATAAGGATAACATAATGACATGATCAATAGTTCAATATCATTCAAAACCAGTGCACATAATCAAATGCATAAACATATATATTTATATATATATATATATATATATTTACGTATACATCATATATTGGGATAGGTAAAAAGGCTTAACATGCATTTCCGCACATTAACCTAGATTGTAAAGCTCAACCTTCATAACATGTACCCACGGTCAATATAAGACCAAGCTCTCACCCCCTGGTCGGGCCCAAGTGCGTGGAGCCACACGAACTGGAGAATAATCTCATATATATGCACTGGGGACTCGAACCTCCAAACAATATACTAAGGTGAATTAAGAACCAATTTATGAAATAATTTATGGGTTACTCAAATCTCCATAATCATGAAATAATAATAAGGGGGACTCAAACCTCCCTAGTCACTTTGACCCCCGCGTCGGCAAATGCGGTTTCCTGTATCGGTCACTCAGATCTCCACTTTCACGACTAAGCTACACAATCCTTATTAGAGACCAATTAAAATATTTATCACACAATCCCATTCATGAATCATATTTCACATTAAGGAAAACATTTTTGGTATCGTCATACCAACTACACTTTCAAGGTAACAACGACATGCCAAAATAATTTCCATTAACTTGGGGGAAAACAACTCCCTTTGTTCATTAATACAAGGTGGGGGATACCGACTCTCTTTGTTTATTAAATCAGATATTTTTTTTCAAATACCTCACTATATCATGCAATAGTTCAAGACTAGGTCAATTATACAAATCTCAACATTTTTCATAGCTCAAAATCAATTTTGCACTATGGGGTTGGGGTCATAACCACTTCAAAAGTAACAAGTTTGGGAAAATCATAATTCCCTAGTTCATTCACCCTACCTATGCACCTAGAAATTAAAAACCATATTTAAAGCATGATTGATCATATATAAACCATAAGAAAACATTGTTCCACAACAAGCATTCAAAACTCCCAACCCCTTATTACAAAACCATCATAATATCTCATGTACAATACTTTAAATCATATATTTTTATAATATGAACAATGAGGAAAGAATAACATGCCTTAAATACCAAGAAATTTGGAGAACTGTATAACACAACTCATGAGCTTCAGCCAAAACTATATAACACAACTCATGAGCTTCAGCCAAAACTCTTCCTCATAACCTATCAACATCAAGAACACACAGTCTACCATCATACCGTAAGATACAATCACCACCAATCTTGAAAACCATCACATTCTACCTACCTACATCATTCTTGATTTGTATCAGAATATGATCAAACACCTATTTCTTCTTTACTTAAGCACCAGGAGATAATATCTCCACCTCTTGAACGATTACACCACCATCCTTAGAATCCAAGAGATGAACTCTGAGATTAAACAAACAGTGAATATACTTCACTAAATCTCACTTTATATCATCCACATGAGACAAGATTTCCATGGAAAATATGCTAAGAGAATTAGCAACCATATTAAATTTTCTTGGATGATAGTGATGACTCATGTCATAGTCCATTAGTAACTCAAGACACCTTTTTTGCCTGAGATTCAATTCTTTTTGTGTGAACACATATTACAAGATCTTATGATCTAAATAAGTATCAACATGGACCCCATATAAATAATACCCCCATATCTTTAAAGTAAATACCACTGCTAACAGCTTTAAGTTATGAGTCAAAAAATTCTTCTTATTAACTTCCCATTGTCAATAAGCATAAGCAACCATCTTTCCATGATGCATCAATACACAACCAAGTTCCACCCAGGATACATCACAATAGAACATAAAACCATATGTACCCTCATGTTGGGTCAAAACCGGAGCTGAATGTAATGACCTTTCAGGTCATTTTCTGTATTCTTACTTATTTCACTAATAGAGCTCTCCATAGATGCCCCAAGTCATTAGTGAATTTTTGGAACTGATAGATTGGTTACATGGCAGTTCATATGGTTTTTAGAACTACTTTCTCAATTTGAAGTCTTTATTGGTTCTACTTGACAACCAAGCAAAAACACTATTAAAATGACCTTAAAGGTGAAATCTGACTTTTCCAATGCATTCAGAATGTTAAAATATATGTGGTTACATATTTTATTTGCTCAAAACAGACTCCATATACATCTCGAGGCATTGGTCGAAGCCCAAAAGCAAGTTCCAAGCTTTAGCCATGCCTGGCAAGCAAGAGATGTCGTAACTTTAGAGGTCTAGGCATGAATATGGTGCCATGACCATGGCCAGGTGGAGGGCACGACTGTACTTCTCAAGACTTAGATGGAACATATTTAACAGTTGTCTAGCCTAAAATTTTGGCTAATTTTTCCCTCCCCCTTAAGCTACAAACCCTAATAGAGTGTAAAATCTTCCAAGTGAGTCTTGTGGGTTTATTAGGAGCTTAAAAAACGTGTGAAATTGAATCTTGCTACAAATCTAAGGTAAGATTCCTTCTAGTTGGTGTTAAATTCTTAAATTCTACACCCAAAACCCCTAAGTCTTTGAGGCTTAATTGTAGCCAAAAATGTGATTGATTTACTCAAATTTCTTGAGGTTTATAACTCCCTAATGTTAGTTGAACAATCGATTGGTCTCGAAAACTCATTTTCCGAAGGTGAAACCCACTTAGGGTTTTGGTGTCATTTTTTAACCTATGGCCCAAAGGTGCCATAATGGGTAGTTTTATTCTTATTGTAATGCTTAGATTTTACTATTGATAGCTTGTCTCATGGAAGAAGAATCTTCAAGAAAAGAAAAGGAAAAGTTTATTGGTTCGTGAATTGCTTAGAATTAAGGTAGGTTAGGATTACTTGTAGTTAGATTGAACTTTGGGTGGGGTTTAGATGATAAATGGTTGAATAGTGGTATTTGGGATTAGTTGACTCTTGTAGGATATTGAACTTGCAAAGGGTGATGCTTGACCTTTAGCCTAGAACCTTGGATAGTTCTACTAGTAGTCTCATGAATAGTAGGTGAACACTTTAGTTGCTCTGTTAGATGAGAATGATGTTGCTCCTTAACCCTAGGGGTATGTTGACCTAAGTATTACTTAGTTGGAAAATGGCCTTGGTATTGGGTTGACTTAGAAAGAATGCTTGAAGAAAACTTTCCCTATAGGCTTTGTAAGGATTTGTAAGCCCTTATGGTGTGATTTAGATAACTTAGTCTAATTTTGGGTAGAAGTAAGTCTTATAATAGTAAACTTTGGAATTCCAAGGATTTAGGAGTGGGACTTGAATTACCTTAAGCTTGAGCTATGAAATACCTTAAAGACCTAGATACTTAATGAATATCTAAATTATGTTGTTAAGATTATAATGGTTAAACCCAATTTTTGGATTATACCTATGGTCGATGGTTGGATAATGTGTATACTTGATTGATTATCTTGTAGTCATGATATGGATAGCCTTGGAAAAGTGGTTATTATGTATAATTATGAATGCTCATACTTATACTTGTACTCATACTATGTGGTGATGATTAACAGTAAAGTAGGAAGGTATATGTATCTTACATCCCCATTACCCTATTATTGTGAACTTGTGTATGTTTATTGATTTGGCTATATATGTAGATATATGTTATTGTCTTAGGGGAGTATGTAATGGAATGATGATACCTAGGGAATTCGAAAGATATAATGATGTTATGATGATGCCCAGTGAATCCAAAAGATATGTTGATGTTATGATGATACCCAGTCAATCCAAAAGAGGTAATAATGTTATGATGATGCCTGATGAATCCGTAGGATATGTTGATGTTATGATGATACCCAGTGAATTCGGAAGAGGTAAATATATTATGATTATGCCCGCTGAACCTAGAGGATATGTTGATGTTATGATGATACCCAATAAATCTGAAAGATGTAACGATATTATATTGATAACCGGTGAATCTAGAGGATATATTGATTTTAGGATGATACCTGGTGAATTCAAAAGAGGTATTGATTTTTTGATGACGTTTGGGGAAACTTTATATACGTGCATGTATATATGTGAGGTTATGTTGTGTATGGCTAAAACATTGGTGTACTTGAGACATGATATCTTTCTTGGTAATTGTTACTCATTCTTTATCATTAACCGCTAAATAAGAGGTATGACCCTCATCGACTCTAATCGGTAGCTAGAGGTAATGTATGCCTATTATTAGGTTAAGGCTAATTGGTATGTGTAATCTTATGTGGAACCAAAAGTTCACATAGTAAATCTACTTGACTTGAATTAATGGTTATAATATGGAATTTGTCCTAGTAAAGTGGCTTATGTGACAACTAGTTATTTCAAATAAATTACTATGACTTGTAGGTTAGAAGCCTAGCAAACTAGTTGATGGACCTTACTTGGTTAAAATATGGAAACTAGTCCTTAAGGTTGTAACATGCCTATTGTAGTAGACTTTGCATGGTGTGATGAATGGTTAAGTTATCATCAAGTATGTGATGCCATGATGGTCTTATTGATGACTTATATAATGAGAATCCTAACTAGAGAATGGGCTTGTGATGGGTAAATAATTAATAGCATTGGTAGGTTGTAGCTCTTCCTTATTTGATGAATAGTAAACTATAAGACTCTTAAACTACTGTTACATGGATAAGGAGATTAAAAATATATAGACTAGACTTAGGGTTCATCAATGAAATAGAGATTAAGTAACTATATAACTATGCTATGGTGATATCAGTTTTGTGGTTCTAAATTATAGTATTGATAATGTTTGTAGACGTCGGTAATAGGCCATGGCTGGAATGTGCCCCCCACAGATTTGGTGAGTTTCTTGTGGAGCTGTTCCTTGATATTTTGATGGATTGATCTTTGGTGTACTCTCCAGTGGTATTGGACACCTTTTCGAGTTCTTTGTTGTGTTCTTTTGCATGTACTTCCTGGCAGTATGGGACATCATGGTAAGTTCTTATGCTTTATATTTTAATGATGGTTGGTTTTAATTATGGTAAATACATGGTTGTTATTGTATATATATGGATTTATGCTTTTAAAATGATTATTCTTTTATATGATGATTATGGTATATGATGATATGATACGTTATGCAATTATCCTAGTAGTTTTGTTATTTTATACAATGATATCGAAAAGGATTTAGGTTTGATGCTATACCTTGACTTTAAGTTATTGTCTTACCTTATATCATCTTTATATTATAATTTTGCTTAGTCGGCCAATGATGCCTACGGAGTACCCATATTCTGGTACTCATACTACACTTCTATACCTTTTTGGTATAGACCCAAGTTCTAGTTGCCATCGTCGAGTCAGGATCATATTGCATTAAGCATTTGGAGATAGGGTAAGCTCTTAGAGTTTGAGTTTCCCTCTATCTTTATTTATCTTTTATTTTCAAGACAAATGTATGAGATAATTTAATATATTTTAGACTTTGAGTTATAAATTCCTATTGTCAAATCTAGATGTTTTTGTACTCATACTATCAGGTCATGGGAATGAAATTTGAATATCGATTTTCTTAGGTGGTGGAATGTTATTGTTTATATTGTGTTCTTATATAGGATCCATATTGGATATTCCTTCCAAGGTAACCTGTTGCATTAGCTTTGGGTTACAGTATCGGCTTACCTACTGGTGTGATGTGGTAGGTGCCATCAAGACTCAAAAATTAGGTTGTGACAAATTAGTATCAGAGCCTAGGTTTCACCAATATTATTGGTATAAGAGCAAATGTCTAATAAAGTCATGCATATCAGAACGTTGACATTCATTTCCTATCTTCAAGAGGCTGTAAGACATTCTTAGGAGTCCTTCACATTTTTCACTTATATTATGTGAAAAGTCTAAGCTTGTTTTTGTTGACTGTACTCTATTGCAGATGCCCAAGATATGTGCTTCAGTGATATATGAGGACGGTCCTAACACCTACACTCATGATGTGTCCCCAGTTAGGGATCGGGGTATACCTCCCCAAGATCTAATTTTGGCACCTAAGCTAGAGACTCCTCTACCTCAGCCAGTGGTGGGCCAGGGACTAGCCCAGTCTCTACCAAGATTCATCCCCTCTTTTTTACTTAAGGATGTTGTGATTCAGCTATTAGGTATAGTTGATACTTTATAAACTACTAGAGAAGGAGTGCAACCAGTAGCTATATTTTCTAGAGTTGAGGTTCCTCCTATTCTGGTATTTTTTTAGCCAACAATTGTTCAGCCAGTTGTGACCTAGCCTGCTATGTCTGCCGAGGAGCCAAAGACACTAGGTAGGTTCTTGAGGTTGGCTCTACCTAGATTTTCTATTGCTCCTGAAGAGGATGCATTTGAGTTTCTGACTTCTTGTGAGGGTAGGCTTCGTGGGTTAGGACTTATTGAGACTCATGGTGTAGAATACACCAATTTCAGTTAGACTTGTCCACTAGACACTGGTTGAAGGGATTTGTCAGTTCTAGACCAGTTGGATCTTCCCTTTTCTTTTGGGATCAGTTTTTCAAAATGTTCTTAGAGAAGTTTATGCCATATAGACTTCGAGACCATTTGAGAGATCAGTTTGCTAGATTAGAGAAGGGTTATATGACATTCGCTGACTATGTGGTTCTTTTTCTTGAGTTGGTTAGACATGCGACTTCTATCTTAGATATTGAGTATAACAGTTTGCTACTCTATAAGAGGATTGATGCTTTTTATTTGGATGGATACCTAGTGTTTGGTTGTTGCGAGTAGGACCTTTACTGAGGTTGTTGATTATACTAGAGTGATGAAGGACATGCAGTGTCAGGGCCAGGCAGATTTAGTGAGAGTCGTAGTAGTTTAAGATTCAGAAGTGGTATTCCTTAAGCTGGATATCCATTGCATCCATCTTTTCATCCTCAGAGTCAGATTAGTTGACCAGTTTGGGCAGCTCTTTAGACCGCTAACAAGGATTAGTTTATTTCTAGTAGATGACCTAGTAAGGGCGGTGATTAGTCTTTGAGAGGTTCACATGTGGATCATGCTAGGTATGGTAGCTATGTCGGGTCAGTTGGATTCATGAGTTATTGTTCTTCTCATGAATCTTATTTTACTTGTATGCTTCCTGGTTATTTCTTTAGAGAGTGTACTAGCCGTGGGGAGATGGTTATATTAACCCAGGGAGCTACTCCCATTATAGTAATTCATCTCTTAAGTAGAGGTGGCTTGCGACATCATAGAGGTGTTTACTAAGGTACTCGAGATGGTACACAGGCAGCTAGGGCAGGAGGTCGGTTAGGTGCCCAGGTAGATAGTGGGCTTGGTTAGTTGTATACAATACCTTCTAGGCCTGAGGCTGAGACATTAGATGTTGTAGTTACAGGTGCAACTTTTGTATGCCGCAATTCATCTCTTGCTTTATTTGATCCTGGCTCCACTTATTCTTATATATTTGCTTATTATACACCATGGTTAGACTTGTTTAGTGATATATTATATGTGTCTATCTACTTTCATAAGTGATTAGTTAGTAGTGGATCGGGTGTTCAAATCTTGTGTTGTGATAGTTAGTGATGTTGATACCTATGATAATTTTATAGTTTTGGATATGTTGGATTTTGATGTGATTCTAGGCATGGACTGGTTATCCTACTATCATTCGGTCATGGTTTGTTTTTCCAAGACAACACCTTAGCCTTGCCTGATATAACCCCAATCGTAGAGTAGGGACTGATTAGCCATAAACCGATGGGGATTATTTATTATGCTTGTTCTAGATGGCTTATATCAAAGGGTTGCAAGTCTTTTCTCCCCTATGTATGTAATACTCATATAGAGAATCTGATGCTTAACTCTATTCCTTTTATGTGTGAATTTCCTAATGTGTTTCTTGATGATCATCCTGGTATCCCTCCTGACTATGAGATTGAGTTTGCTATTGACCTTGAGCCCAGTACCAGACATATATCTGTGGCATCTTACTGTATGGATCCTGTAGAGCTTAAGAAGCTGAAATTTCAACTCAAGGATCTTCTTGGCAAAGCGTTCATTAGACCGAGTGTGTCCTCATGGAGAGCCCCTATTTTATTTGTAAGGAAGAAAGATGGTTCAATATGGATATGTATTGATTATAGGCATCTTAACAAGGTGATGGTGAAGAACCATTCTCGTATGCCTCATATTGATGACTTGTTCAACCAGCTTCAAGGCGCAGCTATATTTTCTAAGATAGATTTGAGGTTCGGTTATCATCAGTTAAGGATTCAGGCTGAGGATGTCCCAAAGACTACTTTTAAGACCCGTTATGGTCACTATAAATTTTTGGTGATGTCTTTGAGGCTGAGTAATACCCCAGCCACATTTATGGACTTGATGCGCCGTGTGTTCAGACCTTGTCTAGACTCTTTTGTTATTGTATTCATTGATGATATTCTTGTGTACTCGAGGAGTAAATAGGAGTATGCACAGTATTTGAGGGTTATGCTCCAGGTTTTGTGAGAGCATGTTCTTTTTGCCAAATTCTCTAAGTGAGAGTTTTGGCTTGAGTCAGTGTCTTTTCTTGGACACGTGGCACCTAAGTTGGATATTATGGTAGATCCGGCTATGATTTTAGCGATTCATGATTGGGCTAGACCTATGTCTTCGAGCAAGGTTCATAGTTTTATTGGTTTGGCTTTTTATTATAGGTGCTTTGTTGAAAGTTTTGCTACCTTATCAGTCCCTATAACTAGATTAACCCAGAAGAAATTTCCTTTTCAATTGTTTAAGTGTGAGTTGAGCTTTGGATAGCTCAAGAATTGTCTCACTTCAGCCCGGGTGTTAGATCGTACAATTGAGGGCAAAGGATTCACAGTGTTTTGTGATACTTTTGGTGTTGGTCTTGGCTGTGTTTTGATGAAGTAGGGGCATGTCATTGACTATGCTTCTATACAGGTTAAGGTGTATAAGCACAACTATCCCACTCATCATTTGGAGCTAGCGGCATTAGTGTTTGCGCTCAAGATTTGTAGGCATTACTTGTATGGTGTGTATTGATAGATTTTCACCGATCATCATAGTCTTCAGCATCTTATGACCCAGTGAGAGCTTAATGCTTGTCAGTGTTGGTCGATGGAGTTGCTAAAGGACTAAAATTTTTCTATTTTGTATCATTTAGGTAAGGCAAATGTGGTGGCGGATGACTTGAGTTGCAAGGCGGTGTAGTTTGGCATGTATATTAGTTTCTCAGGGGCCCTTGGCATGGGATGTCTAGTCCTTAGCCAATTTAATTGTTTGCCTCGATATTACAGATCCTACAAGGATTTTGGCTTGTGTTGAGGCGAGGTCCTCATTATTTAAGCAGATTTAGGACAGTCAATTTGAGGATAGTACGTAGTTAGTGGTGAGTCTATAAGACACACTATATATTATGAGGGTATCTAGACATTTTGAGGTTGTATTTGTGTTTCCCGACTTGATGACTTAATTCAGTCGATTCTGCATGAGGGTTGCAGCTCCAAATATTTTATTCATCCTAGTACGGCCAAGATATGTAGAGACTTAAGGAAGATTTATTGGTGGTACGGTATGAAGATAGATGTAGAGAACTTTATGTATCATTGCCTGTGTTATCAAAAGGTTAAGGCCGAGCATCAGCTTCTAGGTGAATTAAATCAGAGATTGACCATTCTAGAGTAGAAATAGGAAAGGATTACCTTGGATTTCATTAGTGGTTTGCCTCGTATTTCCCATGGTCATGATGGTATTTGGGTTATTGTGGATAATTTTACCAAGTCAAAACATTTCATTCCTATTTAGATGACCTTCAGTGCTAAGAGATTAGCCCAGATTTATGTTTGA
Organism: Capsicum annuum; assembly: GCF_002878395.1. Lineage (NCBI taxonomy): Eukaryota > Viridiplantae > Streptophyta > Magnoliopsida > Solanales > Solanaceae > Capsicum > Capsicum annuum. The sequence continues at coordinate 103,837,464 of NC_061117.1, forward strand.
TAGATAGTTCATTTTCATGGTGTCCTTGTGTCTATCATATCAGACCGTGGTTCTATGTTTACTTTGCAGTTTTGGAGAGTATTTCAGGAGGAGTTGGGTACTCGAGTGGATTTAACTATAGCCTTTCATCCGTAGATGGATGATCAGTTTGAGCAGACTATTCAGGTGCTTGAGGATATGCTCTGAGACTATGTTATGGACTTTGGAGGTCAGTAGGATCAGCACTTAGCATTGATAGAGGTCTCCTACAATAAGAGTTATCATTACAGTATTGAGATAGCGCCTTATGAGGCTATGTATGGTAGGAGATGTTGTTCTCCTGTAGGATGGTTTGAGACTTTTGAGTTTAAACTATGTGGTACAGATTTTCTTTAAGACTCGTTGGATAAAGTTAGGGTGATTCAGGATAGGCTGAGAGTAGCCCAGAGTAGGCATAAGGCCTATGCCGACCGTAGACTCTGTGCCTTAAGATTTGGAGTTGGTGATTATGTGTTCCTTCATATTTCACCTATAAGAGGTGTGATGAGATTTAGGAGGAAGTGTAAGCTTATCTCTCACTATATTGGTCCTTTTGAGATTCTCTGTGTTGATGGCAAGGTAGCCTATGAGTTGGCTTTACCTCTAGTCTTTTCCATTGTTCATTCGATTTTGCATGTCTCTATGTTGCAGAAGTATATTCCTGATCCTTCTCATGTACTTAGATGGGACTCGATCCAGCTGGACAATCAGTTGACCTTTAGGGAGAAGCCCGTGTTGATTTTGGCTAGTGATGTGAGGTGACTGCATTCTAGGGAGATTCTGGTAGTCAAGGTTCAGTGGAGGTATCGCCCAGTAGAGGAGGCGACTTGGGATATCAAGAGTGGCATGTCTTCCCAGAACCCTCATTTATTCAAGACTTTGGGTATTTTCTCTTTTTTATCTTTCTTGGATGAAAGTTCCTTAGTAATGGATATTGTAATGACCCTTCCAGTCATTGTTCGTATTCTTTCTTATTTCTCTGATAGAGCTTCTCCATAGCCACCCCAAGTGATTAGTGACTTGTCGAAGCTAATAGATCGGTTGCCTTCGTGTGGTTTTCAGAACCACTTGCTCAATTAGAAGTCTTTGTTCGTCCTAATTAACCACAAGTAAAAACACTGGTAAAATGACCTTAAATGTGAAATTAGACTTTGCAAACGCATTTGGAATTTCAAAATCTATGATGTTACATATTTTATTTGCTCGAAAAAAACTCCGAATGCATCTCGAGGAATCGGTTGAAGCCTGAGACCAAGTTCCAAGCTTTAGCCATGCATAGCATATCAAGAGATATCTCGACCACGGAGGTCTAGGTTTTAATATGGTGCCACAATCACGGCCAGGCAAAGGGTGCGAACGAGATGCCTCGACCATGGCCAGGTGGAGGGCGCGAATGAGGTATCATGAATGAGGACAGGTGAAGGGCGCGACCGCGCTACTCAAGACCTGGATGGAACCTTTTTAAGGGTTGTCTTGCCTGAAATTTTTTCTATTTTTAGCCTCCCACTCATGATACAAACCCTAATGAAGTGTAAAATCTTCCAAATGAGTCTTGTGGGTTGATTAAGAGCTTAAACAATTTGTGAAATCGAATCTTGCTACAAATCTAAGGTAAGATTCATTCTAGTAGGTGTTAAATTCTTTATTAGTCTCAGAAACTCATTGTACAATGGGTGAACAATGGGTTGTACATGATAGTTGAACAATGGGCTGGTCTCGAAAACTTGTTGTACGAAGGTGGATCCCACATGGGGGTGTGGTATTATTTTTGAACCCTTGGCACAATGGTGACATAATGGGTATTGTTATTCTTGTTGTAATGCTGAGATTGTATTATGTATAGCTTGGCTCACAGAAGAAGAAGCTTCAAGAAAAGGAAAGGCAAAGTTTGTCGGTTCGTGAGTTGCTTGGACTTAAGGTAGGTTAGTGTTACTTCTTGTTAGATTTAGCTTGATTATAGTAAAATTGTTGATTTCTTATGATATTAGGTGGGGTTTAGATGATAAATGGTTGAATAGTGGTATTTGGGATTAGTTGACTCTTATAGGTTATTGAACTTGTAAAGGGTGATGCTTGACCCTAAGCATAGAACCTTAGATAATAGTAGGAGAACAATTTAGTTGCTCTAATAGATAAGAATGATGTTTCTCCTTAACCCTAAGGGTATGTTGACCTAAGTATTTCTGAGTTAGGAAATGGCTTTGGTGTTAGGATGACTTAGAAAGAATTCTTGAAGAAGACTTCTCCTATAGGCTTAGTAAGAATTCATAAGCTCTTATGGTGTGATTTAGATAACTTAGCCTAATTCCAGGTAGAAGTTAGTTTTGCGATAGAAAACTTTGTCATTTTGGGGATTTAGGAGTAGGTCTTGACCCGCCTTAATCTTGAACTATGAAATCCCTTAGAGACCTAGATACTTGATGAACGTCTAAATTACGGTGTTGAGATTATAATGGTTAAACCCAATTGTCAAATTATGCATATGGTCGACGGTTGGGTAATGTGTATACTTGATTGATTATCTTGTAATCATGATATGGATAGCCTTGAAAAGGTGGTGATTATGTATAATATATGAATGTTCATGCTCAAACTTATACTCATACTATATGGTGATGATTAATAGTAAAGTAGGAAGCTATATGTATCTTACATCCCTATTACCCTATTATTGTGAACTTGTGTATGTTTATTGATTTGTCTATGTATGTGAATGTATGTTGTTACCTTGGGGGAGTATGTAATGGCATGTTGTACCTTAGGAATCCGAAAGATGTAATGATGTTAAGTTGATGCTCGGTGAATCCAAAAGATGTGTTAATGTTATGATGATACCTGGTGAATCCAAAAGTAGTAATGATGTCATGATGATGCCTGGTGAATCCGGAGGATATTCTATTGTTATGATGATACCCAGCTAATATGGAAGAGGTAAAGATGTTATAATGATACCCGATGAACCCAGAGGATATGTTGATGTTTTGTTGATACCTAGTGAATCCAGAAGAGGTAACTATGTTATGGTTATACCCGGTGAATCTAAAGGGTATGTTAATGTTATGATTATACCTGGTGAATCTAGAAGAGGTATTGATGTTATGATACCGTTTGGGGAAACTTTATATAAGTGCATGTATATATGTGAGGTTATGTCGTGTGCGGCTAAACTATTGGTGTAGTTGAGACATGATGTCTTTCTTTGCAATTGATACTCATTATTTGTCATTAACCACTAAATTAGAGGTGTGACCCTTATCAACTCTAATCGGTAACTAGAGGTAATTTATGCCTATTGTTGGGTTAAGGCTAATTGGTATGTGTAATCTTGTGTGGAACCAAAGGCTCACCTAGTAAATCTACTTGACTTGAATTAATGGTTTTGATATGGAATTTCTCCTAGTAAAGTGGCTTATGTGACAACTATTTATTTCTAATAAATGACTATGACTTGTAGGTTAGAAACCTAGCGAACTAGTTGATGGTCCTTACTTGGTTAAAATATGACAACTAGTCCTTAAGGTTGTAACATGCCTATAGTAATAGGCTTTGTATGGTGTGATGAATGGTTAAGTTGTCATCTAGTATGCGATGCTTTGATGGGCAAATTGTTTACTTATATAATGAGAATCCTTACTTGAGAATGGGCTTATGATGGGTAAATAATTAATAGCATTGGTAACTTTTAGCTTTTCCTTATTTGATGACTAGTAAACAATAAGACTTGTAAGTTAGTATTTCCTTCACATGGAGATTAGCTAATATAGACTAAAGATAGAGTTCATTAATGAAATAGAGATTAAGTGACTATATAACTATGCTACGGTGATATTGGTTTCGTTGTGCTAAATTACGTTATTGATAACGTTTGTAGACCTCGGTTAAGAGGCCATGGCGGGAATATGCACCCTGCAAATTTGGTGAGTTGCTTGTGTAGTTCTTCCTTGATATATTGATGGATTGATCTTGGGTGTACTCTTCGGTGGCATGTGACACTGTGTCGAGTTCTTTGTTGTGTTCTTTTGTATATACTTCCAGGTGGTATGGACATCGTAATAAGTTCTTGTGCTTTATATTCTAATGATGGTGGGTTTTGATTATGGTAAATACATGATTGTTTTTGTATATATGTTTCTTTATGCTTTTACAACGATTACTCTTTCATGTGATGATTATGGTATATGTTGATATGATACGTTATGCTATTGTCCTAGTAGTTTAGTTATTTTATGGTTCGATCATATACCTTGACTTTAAGTTATTGTGGTACCTTATATCGTCTTCCAGTCGGCCGATGATGCCTACAGGGTACCCACATTTTGGTACTCATACTATACTTTTGTACCTTTTGGTGCAGACCTAGGTTCTAGTTGCTGTCGTTGAGTCGGGATCGTGCTGCATTGACCATTCAGAGACAGGGTGAGCTCTTGGAGTTTGATTTGCCCTTTTTCCCCTCAATCTTTAATTGTATTTTTTTTCGAGAAAAATGTATGAGATTATTTAAGACATTTTAGACTTTGAGTTGTAAATTCCTATTGTTAAATCTAGATGCTTTTGTACTCATACTATCAGGTCATGGGAATAGTATTTGAATATCGGCTGTCTTAGGTTGTGGAATGTTATTGTTTATATTTTGTTCTTATATAGGGTCCATGTTGGACATTCCTACCAAGGTAATCCATGGCGTTAGCTTCGGGTTACGGTATCGGCTTTCCTACCGTTGGGACGTGGTAGGTGCCATCATGACTCTTAAAGAGGGTCGTGACACTGAGTCAACTAATCATTCAGCTTCTTGAAACCACCCTCACAAGCATCAAACCACAAGAGTTTCACCTTCTTCTGAGTCAACTTAGTCAATAGGTTCGCAATAAAAGAGAAACTCTCCACAAACCTTCTATAGTAATCGGCTAAACCCAAAAGGCTCCGAATATTGATTGGAGTCATAGGTCTAGGTCACTTGTTAACCACCGCAACCTTCTGCAGATACACCATTATCCGTTCACTTGAAACAACATGACCCAAATAAGTTACAATATTCCACCAAAACTCACACATAGAGAACTTTTATTGTGCCCAAGCGCACACGAAAGTGTACATGGTCCTACCAAGTAGTACTGTGGCCTTATAAAAGCCAATTATCGATTCCACATGGTCTTGTTTTAACAACTTTCTAATTATAGTTCACTACTTCAATTAAGTGGTGTAAAAGTACCGAAAGGGTTTTGAAATTTATAACTAATCGTAAACTAAACAACGCAGTAAATTAAAGGTCTTGGAGAATCAATAAGTAAAAACCCAGGGTTAAGGCTCTACGAACAATCATACTAAGCTATTGAACTTCATAAGTTAGATTACTTATCTTGGTTGTTAATTCACGGGGTGGATATTATGATCATGGTCTCCCGAGCCTCTAATCACATATCTAACTTAGCTCCACAACTACATCATTGAGTAGGGATGAGAGACCTAAGCTAAATGCATTTATATTTCATCCCGTAGTGAACCAAATAGGTCACATAGGTATATCTCTATCCTACATGCAAATTACAATCTTCATTCTATAGTAGCTTATAACCCTACTCAATTTACCCCCACGTTCTATCCTCTTATTCCCCCTCCCAAGTTCAGTAAGACGACAATAAATGTATTATAAGGGTCACAAATCCTTAAAATAGTTGTAACAAGGATAAATAAATAACCAAATATGATAAGCAGTCAAAATCTAATCGATTAAAAACAATAGTAATCATGTTCTTGGCCTTAACCCCGGAAAGAGGGCTTTTAGCCACTCATGGACATAGTCATAATCACCATAGAGGAATACAAGATAAAATCCATAAATTATCTGAAGTAAAAGAAGAAAAACCCTCTTTGAAGAGTTTTCCATCCCCTCTCCAAGTTTCAAAGTCGTCCAAGGTGTCTTACATCAAGTTCAAGTGTCCTATTTATAGGAGGACAATTTGAATGTTTTTGGGTTAAGGTCCGTACTGCCCCTCTTATTCCATGGTAATAGGGTGTGCACAACCCCTTCTATTCCATGTTATTAGGGTGTGCGCCGCAGCCTCATCGCGGTGACACACTGGAAAGTCATCTTATAAGCCATATCCATGTCCTTCCATCCCAAGCCTTGTGGTGTTGTTTCCACTCAATTTCCAGCTTATTTATCATCCATATATCATCAAAATAAAATCTTCAAGGATCATATATCATCAATTACCATGGATTAGATCTCAAAACAATACAATATCAAGGACAACAAACTAGAAACTTAAGCTAAGAACTAGTTTTGCCCTTTTTGATCTTTAACTTCTTGTTCAACTCTAGGCTTGATTAAATTGAATCTTAAACACTATAATCAAGTCATTCCACAAATAATTATGCAATAATAACCATAGGAACTAAGTCATTCCACAAATAAGTATGCAATAATAACCTTAGGTACTCATTACACTCACCAGAATCCATAGAGATCAACTAGAACAACACCTAGCTCAAGTTAGTAACACTAGTTTTCTAATTTGAACTCTAAGTGACCAATTTTAGTCCAAACTTGTTTGACATACACCTTAAGAATTATGATAAAGTACTTCAATACTTATGATAAAGTACTTTAATACTTACATGTTTGTTTATATCATTATTCACTCATTATGCACATGAGTAGTCTTCAAAACAAGACGAAATAAGCTAGAATAACAATGCTAAGGTGTATAAATTCACCTCAAATCAACTTTGCTTACAAACATTGATCCTTTAGGGTCTGCAACACAAGGCGAAAGAAATCGGCTTGATCCACCTCACTCTTGGAATATACAAAAATATTATCAATAAAGACAATCATGAACAAATCCAAGAACTAATGGAAAAGTTGATTCATAAGATCCATTAATGCGATTGGGGCATTAGTCAAACCAAAGGACATCACCAAAAACTCAAAATGACCATACCACATTCAAAAGGTATTTTTAGGGATATCTTCCTCCTTATTCTTAAATTGATGGTACCCAGACCGATGATCAATCTGGGATAAGAGTTTAGCACCCTGAAGTTGATCAAAAAGATCATCAATCCTCAGAAGTGATTCTTGTTATTCATGGTTACTTTATTCAGATAGTGGTAATCAATACACATTCGAAGGTAAACATCCTTCTTGCATACGAACCAAATTGTTACACCCTATGAAGACACACTAGGATCGATAAAATCCTTGTCAAGAAGATCTTTCAACTACATCTTTAGTTCCTTCAACTCAGTTGGAGCCATTCTATAGGTATGGATAGAGATAGTACAAGTTTCCAGAACAAGGTTAAACTAAAAATAAGTCTACCTATCAGGAGGAACACTTGGAAGATATCAGGTAAGAGTTCATGAAATTTATTTATCACGGAGATGAAATGGAAGGAAGCATTCTCTAAGGTAGAATCTTTATCCCACACCAAATGATAGAGACACCCTTAGAAATTAATTTTTGAGATCTAAGATATAACATGAACCTTCCCTTAGGCACTAGGGAACTACCCTCTCATTCAATAACCGGTTCAATAGGAAAATTGAAGATGGCCTTATGGACCTTACAATTTAAAGAAGCATAGCACGAATGCAACTAATTTATCCCTAGTATGATATAAAAATTAACCATGTCTAAATCTATAAGATCTACCATAGTGTTTCTACCACCAAAAAACACAACACAACCCTTATAGGCTCTTCTATCAACTACAAAGTCTCCTACTAGTATAGAAATACAAAAGGGGTCTGAAATACACTCAGGATCGAAACTAAAATACATAGCCTTAAATGGGGTCACATAAGAGGGAGTGGACCCCATATCAATCAAGAAATACACATCACGAGAAAAGAGTTTAAACATTCTAGTAACGATATCTGGGGATGCCTCGAAATCCTAACGGGTAGTGTGGGCATAAAGACGATTCTGACTAGTGCCAAAGCTAGAAGCAGAAATTGTACCCTTTGGTGCAGGAGAAAATTAAGAAGCAACAAAAATATTATTCACTCTAGAATCAAACTTAGAAGGACAATCCCTCTATAGATGACAAATCTGACCATACTTGAAGCACTTGTTCCTCTATTCCTTGAAAAAACTGTGATTCTTCAGACCATAAAACCTACAAGAAGGATAAGATGGAGCTGATGAGCCCCACTAGCCTACGACTAGGATCCTAGTGCTCTAAACCCACTATCGTACTGAGAATGGTAGTTATATAATGGCTTCAGATAAGGAGCACTAGCCATAGAGTAGGAACCAAAATTGCCCCACTTCGTATTAGACTACATCCCACCATCTCTACCACTCTACTATTAACCTCCACCCTGATCTTAATAGAGAAACTTCTTATTTTTCCTTTAACTAATATCCTCTTACTTTTTTTCTTCCTCCACTTATTTCTTATACACCATAAGTCTAGAGATGTCCATATACTTTTTCAATAAGGTAGCCTTTTTCTCCAAGATCAACTCACAGGACAACCCTAGAGAAAACTTCCTCAATTTGACCCTTATTCTAGACACCAATTTATTAGCATAATAAGATAAGTGATGGAAATTCAAGGCATACACCTTGACTAACATTGCCTTGCTTCAGCTTTACCCACTCCTTCATTTTTACCTCCTTCAACTCTTGAGGAAATAAGCGGTCCAAAAAATCACTAAAAAAATTATCCCATAATGCGGACTCAATATTATCGTCCCCTAAGATTCTCCCACTCTTCATACAATTGGTATGCTATATCCTTTAACTGATAAGATGTAAACTGCACACCCTTCATATTAGTATTATGCATCACACAGAATATCATTTCCATCACATCAATGAAATACTGAGGATATTCCTTAATTTTAGAGTCAGTGAAAATAGAAAGACTCAATCTCATGAATTAGCCAACTCTAGTAGCCTTAGATGATAGAGCAATAGAAGTAGCATGTTCTGTTTGGGAGGCCAGCAACTGGATAAGCAAATGAATTAACTGGTGAAACTCAGCATTAGACACAGTCGCTTGAGGTGTCTAAGCAGGGATAAGGGGAACCAATGGAGCTCATTTAGGTCAATCAAAAGCAACAACCCTTGACTAGGTCTGAACTACTGAAGTTGGAAGAGCTATATCCATATTGTCCTCAAATAGAATAGAAAAGTTGTACTATATTTAGTTTTGATGATGAGCATCTAATTGCAAGGGACCAGGTCCCTGGATTTTCAAGGTATAGTACAGCTGGCACGCGTGTTTGTACAATTTTGTCCTCTTACGTAACAAACTTAAAGGTGCTTCTTCTACTGAAAGGACACCTGGTATAATAAGGTTTTATCCCTAATTATCACTCAGTTATAAAAAAGGCATATTCATCAAATAGTTTTTTGAATTACAAAGAGTGATGAGAGGCAGCAAAAACTTTATTTTCAACACTGCTCAAGTTCTTAGCCGACTATGTGTGCTTAAATAGAAATTTTTCTTGAGTGAGTACGGATTTGTAACTAAACTACTCATGCTATAAGAGTAGTGTTTTTATCTATTGAGAGAAGTTCTTTGGTAGAGTTGCCTAAGCCTGTAGCTAGTTAGAGTTAACCAATTTTTGAGGGAAAATTGATCGAGGTGTTCTTATAATAAAGGTATGGCAAGTAGAAGGAACCTAGAGTTAGGTTCACAGTTGAGTCTATAACAAAGAGTTCGATTATAATGGACTATTTTGGTACTTGGGAGGGCAAGCTATAGTTTTTTATTCCTTGAGCAAAGTGGTTTCCATATTAAATCTTTGTGTTGTTTATTTCCTACAAAGTATTTAGTTTTCTAGCACTTCACTATGGCTTTACTATGCCTTTGGCTGAGATTTACTGTACGGGACCGGGTCCCTCACTGTGTAGCGTAAACCCTAAAGGTTTCAACACTTGTTATCAGAGAAGATTTACTCTAAAGGCTCATACCTAGAGTGGTTTGGTCATTATGGATCCTATAACTAAACTAGGGAAGGAGATAAAGTAAGTAAAAGGAAAAGATTCCTGACTTTAAAGGCTTTAGAATCTGAATCAGGTAAAGAAGACACTAATGTTGCACTTCTGGATACAAGGATTATTAGATCTATTAAAAAGATGGTAGCTTTGAAGAATTCATAAGGACCTACCCAATGTAAAAGAAGAATCAAAATCGTAAAACATCAAGAAGAAAAGATACAGCTAGCTGCATTGTAAAAAAGGTGTTGGCTGCATAGGAAGATTTGTCTACCAAATCTGGGAAAGACAAAGAGTATGGAGATGATTTCAAGCTGAAATAGGATGATAAGAAAATAATCTCAGGTTCTTAGTGTTCTCAAATGGCATCATATGGAGACTCCTCGAGTGATTCAGGTGAAGACGAGAAGACTAGATCTGTTTCTATACTAGCAATGGAAGACAGTCCAGTTATCTATGATTTGGTATTTGCATTCTTAGCAAAGACAGAGGATGAAGAAGAAAAGGAAGTAACACTCTTTGATCTTAAGGAAAATCTAGATAACACAATGCTATGAAGATAAAAATATTGCTAGTATATTGATAGACTTTGTATATAAATTAACTGCTGAGAAGAATACATTAGATAAGAAAGTAGAGAATCAAGAACATGAGTTGATTGCCTTAACTCTTCAGATATCTAAGACTGAAAAAATAGTCACTAAATTGAACTCTAAAAGTCCAAATTGCATGAGTCAACTGAAAAAGGTAAATGATTTAGATGGTAAAAGGGAGAAGGAATCCTCAATACTTTTGATTGATCTTCAAGGGAAATTAAAGGATTCACAAAGATACCTTATGTATGTACTTCACAAGAATGAAGAGTTAGAAAGAGACCTAGTCTATTTGAGAGAAGAAATCAACAAATCTCTTAAATAGATTGCTTCTTCACAGATACTTTCTACTTTGACTAGTCATGGTGTTAATAATGGTAGAGGCATGGGCTATCAAGGAGAATTCCAATCAAATGTGTCTCAAAGAAAGACTATCAATAATGTTAGAAGCTATGAAATCAAACTCATGTGCACTTACTGTGGAAGAAATGGATATTTGAAAGAACGATGTTAGTACTAGCTTAAAGCTAAATTAAGGGATACTAAATACATTCAGTGGGAGAATGCACATCCTATGGGCTTCAAGTCTTTGAAAAGAGTTAAAGGAAAGCCATCACTACTTAGATAGGCCAAAAAGGATTTGATCAAAGCATTATCCTCCTACTGGGAACTCAAATATAAGTAAGTTCCCAAGCCCAACTTGTGATCATGATCCCGAATATAATAAAGAGGATTGAAGTTAGGAATGGTCAGTTAATAGTATGTGCTCAAATCTCATTACTGGAAGACCTGACTAGATACTCTCTTAAGGCACTTCAATGTAAAAGTAACTTATTGTGAAAGACATGATTTTAATGGATCTGGTCCCAAATAAATTCATCTTAAAAGAAGAAACTTGAGGTAGTATGAGTGAAGTAATGTCTGGTACCTGGTCCTCAAACCTATTCTAAAATAGATAATTGAGACTAAGATTGATCAAAATACCCTGACCTAACATCTGAGTCAGTGTCACTCCTTCAAATTAGTTATGTCAAGGAGACAGGTATCCATGATACAATAGGTTTATACTTATATAAATCAGTATCATACCTTTGAAGGTATACACCCATGTGGATATCCTTGGAGGAAAATAGTTGAAGCAACCACAAGTTGAAAATTCACTTAAAAGAGGGGCCTGGTCCTATCTCTCATGTAAGTACCAAAGTAATGTGCCTTGAAATTTTATAAAATTCCTATTTTGAAAGGCCTCATGTCCAATACATATGAACAAAAACTATCAATTTGTTTCAAATGTGAAGAGTCACATTGTTGTCATTAGATGCATCTATTCTAAAAGGGTATATCTTAAATATCAAATAGTTATCTCTTCAATTATAAATTGAAATCCTTTTTTTCTCTTCTCAATTCTATCCCTTCTCTAAAGTTAAAAATGGTTAAAATCACATCTTCTTCAAACCCCATAAAATAATTATCCACTAATCATCCTTAAGAATCACAAAATACTTTACCCATCAGTCCTACTCTTAAAGTCCCCAAAACCCTAAGTGAAAAAATTCATGTTAACAATCCTGCATCCATTAATGTTCTTATTACGTTAGCTTTAGTAGATTTGAATCAAGGCCTTGACTCTCCAAATAAACAAGAGATTTCTCAACCAGAAATCCCCCTCCTCAAAAGAACCAGAACCAGAGTCCTCTAAGGACCTACAAATTCCAGTTCATTTTGAAGAATTGGTAGTTTTTGGGAAATTAGAAAACTTGCCAGTACCTGGTTCCTCTAGTGGCTCTAAGTCAAAATCCATCTTTGCTCAACTTTGTGATGATAAAATTCTTGTAAAAATATTTTATCCTCTTAGCAGCATAAATTAAGGGCTAGGAATTTGCTTTTACTTGCTTATGCTCCAAACAAAAGCTTTGTAAGTAATGAGGAGCAATCTATAAGGGAAAATATTAAAGATACAAGGAATGAAGGAGTAGTACTACCTCCAAATGAGGAAGATGAAGAGGATAAGGATGAACAACCTCTGATTTTGAAAATGAATTGACTTAAGGACAGTAAAAGAAAAGGAAAAAAGATTGACACTGGTGTACAAGTTACTAGATCCTATTCCACTACGGGATCTAAACAAAAATTGCTAGCAGATGCCATGAAGAAAAGTATGTCTTCTACTACAAAAATAAGAAGACTCAAGAAAGCTATCATAGTAGAGGAGGCATATGTTGAAGTAGTAGAGGTTAGAGAATATAAAGATACTGACACTGATATTGAAATTGCATCTAATAAGAAAATACCAAAAGTTTATGGTAATGAAAGGAACAAGTCCTTTGATCCAAAGTTTGAGAGTCATGGTGTAAGCAAAAAGAAGCACATAACTGTGCAAAAGAAGAAAGTCTTAACGGACCTAGTCCCACGAAGAGAAAAGCTGATGAAGAGGAAGAACTAAGTAGTGAATCTAAGAGAAGAAAAAAAATGATGAAAAGAAGGTTTTCCGTAGAGAAGAAAGGAATGTTCTCTAAGAAACTCAAAAAATGCTAACTAGGAGAGTGTCTGATCCAAAAATCTATGAAAAATCGGGGATGGTAGAACTGGTGGAGTATATGAGGCATCAGGGATGGCTTTACCTACTTAAAGAATCAGCTCCCATGGTGTTTGAAAATAAAGTTAGAGAGTTTTACTATACCATGGACTTCTCAGAAGATGGGTCGAGCTTAACTGTGCAAGTTCAAAAATAGTCTATCCATCTAGATTAAGAAGCACTGGGAAAGATTTTAGATGTACCTTTTATGGGAGTAAAATCTATTGTGAAGGAGCTACCTACCACGGAGTTTATGGTTGAAGTCTCAAAAGTAGGTGGAACTTCAATATCTGCTGTGAAAAAAAAGTTTCTAATTGGTGAGTTTTATCTAGTATTTGAGTTCATCAACATAGTTCTATTGCCAATATCAAAAAAAATGACCATTGCCTCTGGTGTTGACCTGTTCCTCATAGAATGCTCGAGTAAGTTTGAATTGATAAGCTTGCCTTCTCTTATGATAGAGCACATGAAAAAATTAATCTATGATAAAAAGGGAAGGGAACCCTAGGAACTTCCAAAACAAGGTGTTTGCCCAGTATGGAATAATTGGGACAAAGGGAACCCTAGGAACAGTCAAATAAAAGTTTAGTTTGATAACCCTAGTGATTAATAAGGGCATTGAAGGGAAAGTGGGAACTATATCCCAAGTATCAAAATTATTGCTTACTCAAGAAATCTTGAACAAAGAAATAGAGGAGTTAAGGATCATGTTAGAAGCAAAGGACACTAAAATAGAGCAGCTGAAACTAGAACATCAAAAGTTATCCTCAGAAGAACTTGGTTCAACTGAATTACTTGCAGTAGAAAATGAAAAACTCAAGGAAAAAATTAAAGAGTTAACTAGTGAGGTACAATTATTGAATACTAAATTAAATATTCTTACCAAATGGTTGATGGATGCCCATGCTGCTGAAAATGCAAGACTAGAAATGTTAATCAAATCTTACCCCCCTAAACCCCCTTCTACCTGAATCCTATTAGGTCAGTCTCTTGAGTCAGTTTCCAATTCATATTCCTATAATGGCCTTTGCAAATAGTACTTTTATAATTTTCTTTGGTACATTGTAATGGTACTTATCCTAATTAATTAGGAATGAATTTCTATTTGTGAGCCTCATTTGTCTCTTTTATTTTAAGTTGTTCTTCATGGTAGTGTCCCCCCAGTGGCCATGAGTTAATTAGTTTACACTTATTACTCTTGGTTTACTTTTAATCCTTTTCAATGATGCCAAAAGGGGGAAGAATGACTTTATGTGTAAAGACCAGATGTGATGAGTATGACGTATAGGGACCAGGTATCATATAATAAACAAAGAAGTAGGTATGCTTATATGGTGGATATTGATAGGGGGAAGTTAAGTATGGTAAGGCACAGTGATAGGGGGAACATGTTCTTAGATTTTTTGCTACAAATAACAAAAAGTGACTAGGCCCCTGTGTTACATGATGGTGAAAGCATGATGATAAGGGGAACATTCATCTTTAGAGTGGTAATCACAATGTGCTTGATAACGCCAAAGATACACCTTTCCTCCAAATATGATTGCGGTCGCTGTCAAATATAGTAACCCAACAAAGGTTGGGGTCAAAGCCCAAGGAAATACATGGACTTGTAGATCTCTAATGTTATAATCAATGGGTAAATCTAGAAAATTAAATGCGGGGATTTGAATAGCAATATCGAACAAGGATCAAATATCAACTTCGATTGTAATCGGTATTGGTGAACACTAGGTTTGTGTTCCCCAGGGCTTCTCAATTCCATAGGCTTATCGTGCTTTGTCGAACCAACCTGATACCTTGCCTTGTGAATCGATAAGTTATGTAACTTCTACAATATTTTGGATGAGCAGAAGGATTTCACCCTTTACCTTTTAAGTCTCAGGATATCTTTTTATTAACCCTTATCTTGATCCCAGTTAACTATTACCTTTTGAGTCTCTAGTTGTTAGATGAAATCTAACCATCTTACATAGATAATACCTAGTCTCACAGATCGACATTAAACTCCAAATTACTGTTGTCATTATCTTTTCCTAGACACTACTTCCTTTTTAGAGTTAGTAGCAGTAATCTAGGTTGGATCTTAACATTGGACACCACTAAGAAATCTATTATAGTAAAGATAATGCAATGCATGCCATGGGTATTAGTTCAATTCAACAATCTCTTATAGATACATCATTCTTTATACACTAAGTACTTTAGCCACATTCATATTATTATTAGACTGGGGACTTTACCTATGTACATATATTCATCATTCAAACAAGGGACTTTACCCACACACATTCGGCATTCAAACAACGGACTTCACCCACGCATATTCATTGTTCAAATAAGGGACTTCACCCACATGCATTCATCATTCAAATAAGAGACTTCACCCATACACATTCATCATTCAAATAAAGGGCTTTACCCACACAGATTAATCTAGGCAAGGGACTCTAACCTTATGCCATATTTGGACTTAACCACAAGCCTATTCATGAGGTGAGATTCTTTGACCTCAAGATCTCTTCTTAAGTAATGGACTTTACCTTGCATTCTCATTGGGTGAGCGACTTTAACTGTAAACCATCGCCTGGGGCAAGGTACTTTGACCTCAAGCCATCACATAAGGAAAGGGACTTTGGCCTCAAGCCATCGCACCATCATTAGATGATATTGGGGACTTTACCCTCTTTTCCATGCATCAATACTCATTCAATACAACATTTAGGGACTTTAGCTATTTAGCCAATTTCAACACTATACAAGACCTCATGGTCATTATGGGAGCCTTCATTAATCAACTATATCAATAGGCCAATGCCTGCATTCAATTTGTCAAACCATACATTTTATGGTCCTCAAGAACCTCACAATATATTCATGTTTTAATAGCATTCTCAAATCACACTTTAGTTCAAAACACTATTCAAGTTCATCTTCATTTTAAGGGGCTTCAACTCCCGATTGATCATTTAGCACAACAAGGTTATCAACACACCTTACATGGCTTACCATAATCTTATTATAATATTTATCAAACATTCATACTCATTGGGCCTTTGCCTTAGTTCAACACATTCTCAACAATTGACAAGACAATTCACTTAGACATTTTAACAAACACCTTTTGTGCATACTTATAACAAGGTCATTTTCATGGTAGATATCATAAGGACTATGTTTAATAAATACCCTCGTATTATACAAACTAAAAAAAGCTTCCACATAAGCAATCTACCATCAATAATATGTATCAACACAAGTATAAACAAGAATCATCATCATTCATTGCTAGTTAGCAAAACCCTTTTCATTTGATCCAAAATCACCATGTGTACTTACTAATTCATGTGTGAAATACATGGGTTTAGATTTATTTAAATAGGGGAAGATATACATGCCTTAAACAAGATGACATACCAACAGTCTTGACTTTCCCTCTTTCCAGAAGAAGAACACCTTCAAACCCTAGCCTCCAATCTTCCTTCCAAGAGTGTTTAGGATATTTAAGTCTTGTAAAATGAAGACATAGGAGGCTACTATGCCTTTTATGGTGGAGGGTTTTAGGTATTTAGGTGTGTAAAATGACAAAAATGTCCATGGTTAAAATCTAGAAAATCCACACGTGCAGGGGTCCGACTCCCCATACAAATCACTTGGCAATCATGATCTAGGGTACGAGTGGTACCCTAACTCATACCCTAGGCTCCTCCTAGGTCAACCATACTCTTATGGGTACAAAAGGGAACCTTTGAGCTTTAACCAAAGGGTATGACACGATCCCTAAATCGTAAGCTCCACCCATGACCAAAATAGTCCACTCTAGATTAGGTTTTTACTCCATACGATTGAGTAGTATATGACTCATAAGCATGGTTACGACCAAGGGATCGCTTTATCATATGGAGTACAGTATATTACCCTAACATATTGTCTAGAATACAAAAGGGAATAGGTAGAAGGCTACGAGTCATGACCAAGGGTACGACTCAAGCCCTTCAATCGTGACCACCCCAGAGACATCCAAGGGTGTTGTTTTCCAAATGGTCCAAGGTCTAGGTGTTTCAATTCTCTTACACTTTGACAGGTAATTAAAGATACACGTTAACACCTCAGCATACACCAAGGAAACCTTTACATAAGTTAGAAATAACACACTACTAGGATGCAATACAACACATATATCAACATCAGAGCCGAAGTCAATTTATCTTTCAAATCCTATAACTACCCTCACACGTATCGGACCACACAAACTTGAACTTCTCGTGGGTCAATTTTGTCAATAGGGAATCTATAGTGGAAAAACTCTCCACAAACCTCCTATAATAATCAGTTAGACCCAAGAAGCTCCGAATATCAGTTAGAGTGGTAGGTCTAGGCCACTTCTTAACCGCCGTAATATTTTGGGGATCCACCATGATCCCGTCACTAGAGATGACATGACTAAGAAAAATTATGGCTTTCAACCCAAACTCTCACTTGGAGAACTTGGCATACAAACATTGATCCCTCAAAGTTTGCAACACGGCACGGAGGTGATCTACATGATCTGCCTTACTTTTAGAATAGACCGAGAAATCATCAATAAAGACAACGACAAACATATCCAAGAAAGGAAGAAATACCCTATTCATCAAATCCATGAATGTCATTGGGGCATTGGACAACCCAAAGGACATGACAAGAAACTCATAGTGACCATACCGGGTTCTAAAGGTAGTCTCAGGGATATCCACATCCCTAATTTTAAGTTGATGATCACCTAATCTAAGATCAATTTTAGAGAAACACTTCGCACCCTGAAGTTGATCAAACAAATCATTGGTTCAAGGAAGAGAAGGATCTTTCGAGTTAGAATCTTTAACTCAAACCAGATGATACAAACATCCTTTTGAAATCAAATTTTGGGCCTTGAGATAAGAAATAAACCATCCCTTTGGCACTAAAGGACCACCTTCTCATGTAATGATTGACTCATTGGGGAATTTAAACATGACCCTACGAGTCTGACGATCTAAGAAAGTATAGCAAGAGTGCAACCAATCCATTCCCAAAATGACATCAAAATCAACCATCTCTAACTCTATCAGGTCAACAAGAGTATCTGTATCACCAATAGATATCACACACACCCTATAGGCTCATTTAACAACCATAGAGTCTATATTGGTGTAGAAAGAAAAAAGGGAAATGACAGACTCTCGGCACCACAAGTGAAATATATAGCCACATATGGGGTACATACAAAAGAGTAAACCCAGGATCGAGTAAATAATACACATCATAGGAGAAAATTCTTAACATACCAATAACAAAATTAGGAGACGCCTTAGAATCCTGGCGAGTAGCAAGTGCATACAAGTGGTTTCAGCCAACACCAATGCTAGAAGAAGAAGAAGAAGTAGACATAGAACCCTTTGGTGTAGGAGTGGATGGAGTAGAAACAGAGGCCTTGATGGGCCAAGAAGTTGCTAGAATGGGGCACTTATGCTACATGTTCCCAATTTGACCATAATGAAAACATTTGCCTCCCCCTTTCTCATACTCACCATAATGACTCTGACCACAGAATCTGCAAGGAAGGCGGGGTGGAGCCGACTGAGCAGCACTAGTCTGAAATTAGGAACCTTGTTCTCAGGACCCACCATTGAACTAAGATCAATAACTACCCGAGAACTTTGGGTAAGGAAATAAAACACTAGCTAAGGAGAAGAAACCTGGACTCCCCCACTTTGTTCGTTTCCACTTGTCACTACTTCTACCACTACTCTCCAAAAGGCCTAAACTTCCTTCGTTGTTTCTCACTAAGCTCAGCTTGCTTCTTTTTAGCATCCTCTACTTTTTGCATATACACAATCAATTAAGAGATATCCATGTTCTCAATAACAAGGCCGTCTTGCTTTTGAGAACTAACTCATGGGACAATCTCAAGACAAACTTGCGCATTCTAGCCCTCATGCTAGAAACCATCTTGGGAGCATACCTTGATAATTAATGGAATTTCAAGGCATACTCTTTAAAGGACATCCTCCCTTGCTTCAAGTTCACAAATTCTTCCGTCGTAGCTTTCCTGAACTCTTGAAAAAAGAAGTTGTCAAGGAAAGCCTTGGAGAAATCTACAAAAGAAGTCAAACTAGCATCAATACCACTAGACAACTCTAACCCTTCATACCACCGGTATGCTACACCTTTCAATTGGTAGGAAGTACCCTCAATTTTTGAAGCACGTATGATTCAGAAAATCTTCTCTATTTCATCAATGAAGCCTTGAGGATCTTCCTCAACCGTTGTATCAGAGAACATAGGAGGGCTTAACCTCATAAATTTTCCAACTCTTATGGCCTCAAAAGAAATAATATATGAAGCACCACGCTCCGTTTGAGAGGCTACCGATTGAGTTAACAGAATGATAGAGCGACGAAGTTTGGTATTGTTGTGTTTGCATGGATTTTAGTTGTTGAGTATTGATTTTACCATTGCTTGAGCTTATGTGTTAGAATTTGATGGGTGTAAAATACAAATATACAAATGGGTTTAATGGGTGAAATCTCCAAGCTCTAGAAACCCTTTTTCATCTTCGACAAAGGCATTTGGTGAATATTAGGTAACCTATAACATCCTTGAAAGAGGGTTATTGGGGTACAAAGTAATGGTGAACAACTAAGCCTATGGTTTACTACCCTTTGCAATCTTAGAAATAAGTGTTTAGGGAGTGTAAATCATATCAATAGCATCATCTTAGAAATAGGAATGCGTGGTTGAGGTTTTGGGTGGCTATATAAACTCCACACTTGTTAGGTGCTCGAAAGAGTCAATGGGTGAAATCGTTGGGGTTTTGTCAAAATATTGACCCCAATGACCTTCGAACTAGCCTATCCATTAATTAACAACTAAATCCCATAATAAACCAACATTGACCCATATGTTTTACCTCTAAGGAGACATAATCCCAAAATTTCTCCAAACCTTGAATTCAAACCAAAGATAGCATTCACCACATACTTGTTGAAGTTTGTGTGCAGAATTTTCAAACAAATCCCCCCATTTACTTATGCATGTTGTTTCCATTAGCATTTCGGGTAACCTTATTGTAACACCCCGGAAAACGAGTCCCGGAGCATCACACGGTGCTTGAGGCTACGAGTAGCCCCAAGCTAACCCTTTGAGCCATTTTTATTCAGTTCAACACAAATCAACGGGATTTCCAAAAATAACCCTCAAATATCAACAGAGTAATCATCATCCAAGAATAAAAGAATTTCAGAAAGATAACAAAATACGACTTATTAATCAACTCCCAGCATCTATACTAGTCTGACAAGCCTCTAAGAAAATCAATAAAACCAGTGAGCCATTGAGACATACCCCAATTGACTCATACTCAGTTATCAAATGTAAGCGATTCTGTGAAACCAACATAAGACATCACGTCCTCGGAATATGAGGACTCACCACAACAGAAGATATAGAATAGCGTGCTATAAGAATCACTGTCGAACCTGGAACTGAGCACCTGAACCTACATTCCGAGAAAATGCAGCCTATATCCAAAGATGTAGGTTAGTACCATGGAAAGAAACCGAGTATATGGGGGTGTATACAGTTGTATAAACATCATCATCCTAAGTATTGATAAGAAATATGCAGGATGTATCAAAGACTCACATAGCCCGAAGAAAATCATCATGATCATGAGAGGATGAAATAAGTACAATAACACATGTGAGT
The DNA here is from genome assembly GCF_002878395.1 of Capsicum annuum. Classification (NCBI taxonomy): domain Eukaryota; kingdom Viridiplantae; phylum Streptophyta; class Magnoliopsida; order Solanales; family Solanaceae; genus Capsicum; species Capsicum annuum. The sequence continues at coordinate 103,858,333 of NC_061117.1, forward strand.
CATCATATAATTTGTCAATCACTTTCAGTTCATCAAGAATATCAATTCTCATAATGTGAATATCATTTAAATCTTTCGAAAGAATAACTTTCACAATTCCACTTTCAAATCACTTCACCATTCACCATAGACATAAGAAAACACACATACACTGGGAGATCCTATAACTGACATAAACCATATGAGCTACATGGAGTCTAACGTACAACCCACGTTGGGGAGAGTCGTCCTATCCTTGCCATCGGAGTAGGACTATCGATATCAAATCCACACAAACTAGTGATCACTATATAAATCAGCCTCAGGCTCACTCCTACGGGGGCACGTAGTTCTAGGGAAGTAAGGTCACTTTATACCTCCCACTCGGTGCTAAATATTTCTCCCAGACTTAGCTCAGATCATTTCAAAGAGAATCCACACCAAAATAATTTTAGTACTATATAAATATACATCGGGAGCCATCATGCTTCCCTTCTATCAAAATCAACCACGTTGTGGATCTCTTTCACACTCGAGTTCAAAATAACACCATTAAGACCAAAAGGTTAAATCATTTAAAATATCTAAAATATTCAACATCAACGTGCTTATAACACACACTTTCTCAAAAAACACAATTTCCAATAGGGATTCACGACCCAAATATTAAAATCATGATAAATATCATTCAAGATTCATGCTTTATATCTCCACACAAGTAAATTCATCTTTCAAAATCATAAACATCAAGATTTCATAATAATCATCATAAGATATGGGTTCATGCTTTAAATTTATAAAAATCAAATAAAAATCAGGCCTTTGTAAAGAAAATTACTTTTGGGCATAAGAACGAAAGAGAGTTCTTGTTGAAAAACTCCACATACCTTGAATGATGAACTTTAGATCGATACTAATTTTTGAGATATTAATCGTGCCTTTTAATGATGGTTCTTGGAGTTCTTGAACTAGAAACTTGGAATCTTGAATATATTTGCAGAATTAATGGTGAACTTTGGAGGTTCTTGAAGTTGGATGTAGGAGCTTAGGGTTTTCTTTTTGAGGGAATTTGATGAAATATAACATATATTGTTTTTAATAGGCTTTAATATAGGGTTTGGATGGATTTTGGGTGAGAGAGAATGACGAAAACGCCCCTAAAAATCAAATAATTCTCGAATCTGTCCTTTGGTGGACTATTTTAATAGTCTGAATTAGATCAATCATAACATTTTACTCCGATATCCAAATTGGATGAAACCAATTTCATTAGAAAGAGAACTCTCATATCTTTCTGTTGATATATAGTATCTCACCCAGATCATTGTGTATGAGGAGTTATGATCGCTTGAAGTTGACCCAAAAATTTGCTTTTGGTAGGCTGAAGTAGATCGACCATAACTTTTTGCTCCGATAGACAAATTGGATGAAACCAATTTAATTAGAAATAGGACTCGTAGAGCTTTCCGTTGATATATAGTAGATCACCCAGATTATTATGTACAAGGATTTATGATCGTTTATAGTTGGAGAAAAAATACGCCAAGCCTCAGTACTTTTTCCTGCACGTTTTACTGTTCACTACTATTCACAGTTTGATCGGAATATTCATAACTCATCGCTCGGATGTCCTTTTTGGATGATCCACATATCGTTGGAAAGAATATTCGGTAATCTACGCAATGGTGGGTCATAATCTAAGACATTCCACATGGAAAATTTATAATTCATTCTAGAAGATAGAACCCAACACGTTTATGCATAAAATTTCAACAAAAAATTTCCCGGGGTATTACATCATCCCCCCTTGGAAACATTCATCCTCGAATGACGCTAGACATGCAAAAATTAGATCGGGAATAAAGCATACAGCTGAAAGCTTTCGTTAGACTCATCACCACATCGTTTCTCACTCCGAATGCAACATAGAATGCATAAATTCAAGAAACTACAGCTTAACACATAATAAATGATAGCTGAACTGCTGCAACTTTTATCAAAAGTGCATGATTTAGGAAAGAATGGTACCTTCGTCTTGATTGGAGTTCACGGAAAATAGGTACGGGTACTTGGATCGTAATTCACCTCAGCTTCCCAAGTTACACCCTCAACAGATTGGTTTCGCCACAACACCTTGACCAAGGGAACTTCTTTGTTCCTTAGTCTTCGGACACTGAAATCAAGAATCTCAACAGGAATCTTATCAAAAGAAAGATTTTCTTGAATGTCAGCACTCACAGAGGAATCCACTACCACAGCATCGCTAATATGCTTTCTAAGCATGGAGAGATGGAATATAGGATGAACAGAGGACAACTCAGAAGGCAACTCGACCTCATAAGCTACCTTACCAACACGGCTAAGAATTTTGTAAGGACCAACATAATGAGGACTAAGCTTCCCCTTCTTTCTGAATCTCTTCATCCCCCCCCCCCCCCATGGGTGAAATTTTCAGATACACTAGGTCACCAACATTAAACTCAAGGTCTCTCCTTCTAACATCCGCATATGACTTCTGACGACTCTGCGCAGTTTTCAACCTTTTCCTAATCAACTTAACTTTTTCCATAGCCTCAAATACTGAATCAAGACCACTCACGGCCGTTTCACCCACCTCGAACCAACCTATGGGTGATCTACACTTACTCTCATATAAGGCTTCAAACGGAGCCATGCCAATACTAAAGTGGAAACTGTTATTGTAAGCAAACTCTATCAACGGTAAGTTATCATCCCAACTTCCCTTAAAGTCAAGTGCACAAGCTCTCAACATATACTCTAAGGTCTGGATGGTCCACTCAGCCTGACTATCGGTCTGCAGAATAAAAGCAGAACTCAAAAGAACTTTGGTACCAAGACCCTTCTGAAAAGCTTTTCAAAATTTTGAAGTGAATTGAGTACCCCAATCGAAAATGATAGACAAGGGAACTCCATGCAGTCTGACTAGCTCTCGAATATAAAATCTAGCATAATCCTCAACAGTATATGAAGTATGAACAGGCAAGAAATGAGCAAACTTAGTCAACCTATCAACCACAACCCAAATGGAATCATGATGGCGTCGGGAAGGAGGTAAACCAATCATGAAGTCCATATTTATCTCTTCCCACTTCCAGGTGGGAATACTTAACTCTTGCATCATACCACCAAGTCTTTGGTGTTTAACCTTAACCTGTTGGCATATTCACACTTAGCTACAAATGCTGCTATATCTTTATTCATGCCACTCCACCAATGGATTTCCGGCAAGTCTCAATACATCTTGGTGGCACCAGGATGAATAGAATATCACACCCCGTGCGCTTCAGCCATAATCCTCTATCTCAGATCATCAACAATCGGGACACACAATCTACCCTGCAATCTCAACACACTATCTCCCCCTTGGCAGAAAACCTCTACTTTTTGGTCCTTGACTGACTCTTTCAGTCTGACCAAACTAGCATCCAAGTATTGCTTTTCCTTCACTTCCAAAATCAAGGAGGATTCAAAACTACTCTGAACCCCTATACTACCTTCAGCAGAGTCAAACAACCTAACCCCCAATCTAGCCAAACGATGTACATCACGATCCAACTCTTTCTTACCTTCTACCACATGCAAAACACTACCCATGGACACTCTACTCAGGGCATCCGCCACAACATATACCTTGCCTAGATGGTACAGCACAATCATATCATAGTCCTTTAACAATTCTAACCATCGTCTCTCCCTAAGATTCTATTCTCTCTGGGTAAACACATACTGCAGACTCTTATGATCAGTGAAAACATCAACATGGACACCATACAAATAGTGTCTCTAGATTTTCAAAGGAAACACTACAACAGCCAACTCAAGGTCATAGGTGGGGTAATTTTTCTCATAGGGTTTCAACTGTCTAGAAGCATAAGCTATCACCTTACCCTTCTACATCAATACATAACCCAACCCAACTCTCAAAGCATCAAAGTACACCATAAAACCATCAACACCATCAGGCAAAGTCAAAATAGGGGCTGAAGTGAGTCAAGTCTTCAACTCCAGAAAACTCTTCTCACAAGATTCGGACCACAAGAACTTCACTTTCTTTTGGGTCAACCGAGTCATAGGAGATGCTATAGAGGAGAAACCCTCAACAAAACAGCGGTAATAGCCAGCTAAACCCAAGAAACTTTGAATATCAGTCGGAGAAATAGGTCTAGGCCAATTTCTAATAGCTTCAGTCTTTTGTGGATCAACTCTAATACCCTCGGAAGAAATTATATGACCCAGAAAAGCAACTGACCTTAGCCAAAACTCACACTTACTAAACTTGGCAAACAACTTATGATCTCCAAGGGTTTCCAAGACAGTTCGGAGATGATCAGAATGTTCATCCTCACTACGGGAGTACACCAGTATATCATTGATGAACACTATGACAAACATATCTAGATATGGTCTGAACACTCGATTCATGAGGTCCATGAAAGCTACTGGGGCATTAGTTAACCCAAAAGACATAACAAGAAACACAAAATGGCCATAATGAGTTTGGAAAAAGATTTTTGTGATGTCACACTCCCTAACTTTGAGTTGATGATAGCCAGAACGAAGGTCTATCTTTGAGAAATAACTTGCACCTTGCAATTAGTCAAATAAATCATCTATTCTCGGAAGGGGGTATTTCTTTTTTACGGTGACTTTATTAAGTTGGCGGTAATCAATGCACATACAAAAAGAGCCATCTTTCTTTCTCACAAACAACACAGGAACACCCCAAGGAGAAATACTGGGCCTTATGAAACCCTTATCTAGTAGATCTTTGAGTTTCTCTTTCAACTCCTTAAGTTCTGCAAGGGCCATACGGTAAGGAGGAATAGAAATAGGCTGAGTATCGGGAAGAAGATAAATCCCAAACTCTATCTCTCTATCAGGAGGTATCCCTGGGAGATCATCCAAAAAGACATCAGAAAACTCATTGACGACGTTAACAGACTGGAGAGTTGGAGTCTCAAACTTAGTGTCTTTGACTCTAACCAAATGGTAAATACACCCCTTAGAAATAAGCTTTCGAGCTTTGAGGTAAGAGATAAAATGAATCTTGGGTGACACAGAATTCCCAAACCACTCAAACACGGATGCACCCAAAAATTAAAACTTGACCACTCGGGTCCGACAATCAATAGAGGCATAAGAAGAATACAGCCATTCTATACACAGAATCACATCAAAATCTACCTTGTCTAACTCAATCAGATCAGCCAGCAAGACTTTATGAAGAACAGTAATAGGACACTTTTTATACACTTTCTGAGCAACAATCGAATCAACCACTAGGGTAGAAACTAGGATAGGCTCAGGAATAATATCAGGACTCATTTCAAAATTCACAGCAATCAAAGGTGTAACATATGAGAAACTGGATCCAGGATCCAACAAAGCATACACATCAAACTAAAATATACGAAGCATACCAGTAACAATATCGGGAGAGTCCTCCTGTTCCTGGTGGGATGGTAGAGCATAGAATCTATTCTGCCGCTGTTCGCCAGCATTGCTAGAAGAGGCACCCTGAGCTGGGGCTGGGCGAGTCGCTGGAACTGGAGCACTAACAGTCTGAGTTTGGGTCTGAAGGCGATAGTCACAATGCTCTTATCTATCCTGTGGACAATCTCTAATTCTGTGACCCATGTCACCACACCAAAAACAATCCCTTTTCTTACCCCAACACTCACCCAAATGAGCCCTACCACACTTAGGACACGGGGGATGATTTGTCTTACTACCAGCACTGTACTGGGACCTAGATGCATATGACCTGCTACCTTGCTCCTGCCTACCTCTAGGCATGGGAGAACTAGCAGATGATGGTGTGGGCATAGAAAAATGATCCTAATACTAAGGGCAACTCCCTCCCTACAATTTAGTCTGACCCTATCCATGCTGCTCGGACCTTGCTCTCTTATTCCCTCTCATTCTATCTCTCTCCTTCATCTTGTCTGCCTTAATCTATTGGGAATGAGTCATCAGCCTAGAAAGATTCATCTCACTATTCATCATAGCAGGCCTACACTCCTTAACCACATAACTAGATACTCCAGTCACAAACTTACTCATACTAGCCTGATTATCAGCCACTAAGTCAGGAGCATACTTGGCTAACTGATTGAACTTTAGACAGTACTCCCTAGTAGTCATAGAGCCCTGTTGCAGGTTCATAAACTCTTCCACCTTTGCCTCCCTCATCTCCAAAGGGAAAAAATTTTCCAGTAATGCATCCTGGAACTCTTGCCAAGTTGTAGGGACAGCTCCCTTACCTCTACCTTTCCTCCAAGCAACAACCCAGTCATAAGCAAGGTCTTTTAACCTATATGCAACCAACTCCATACTATGTCCCTTTGATATATGCATCACCTGAGTAATCTTCTGTTCCTCCTCTAAAAACAATCGTGGATACTCATCAAACTTGGACCCATAGAATTCCGACAGATTTATCCGCATAAAGTCAGGGATCCTGAAAGCAGCTGAATCACCTCCCTGCTACTGTGGAGTCGGGGCTGAGTTGGCCTGAATATTTGCAGTAACAGCTTAGGCCAGCGCCGAAAGGCTGCCCAAAATTCAGCATGAGACACGTTTTCATTCAATGGGTCAGCGGGTTGAGGTTGTTGACTATTATTATTTCTTCTCGCTCGACGTGGAGGCATATTTCTTAAAGAGAAGAGCACAAATCAATAGCAGAGAGAGACACTTTAAGCATGATAGACTTCTGAAAGAAAGAATCACACTTTTGCCTAAAACATCTTATAACCTTTTGCTCATAGACGTGGCACGCTACACACCGATGATCAAGACTCTACATAACGTGGCTTGTCAGACTCTATAGGACACCTTAAAACCTTAGGCTCTGATACCAAGTTTGTAACGCCCCAGAAAATGAGTCCCGAAGCGTCACACGGTGCTTGAGGCTACGAGTAGCCCCAAGATAACCCTTTGAGCCATTTTCATTCAGTTCAACACAAATCAACGGGGTTTACACAAATAACCCTCAAATATCAATAGAGTAATCATCATCCATGAATAAAAAAATTTCAGAAAGATAATAAAATACGACTTATTAGTCAACTCCCAACATCTATACTAGTCTAACAAGCCTCTAAGAATATCAATAAAACCAGCGAGCCATTGAGGCATGCCCCAACTGACTCATACTCAGTTATCAAATGTAAATGATTCTGTGAAACCAACATCAGGCATCACATCCTTGAAACATGAGGACTCACCACAACAGAGGATATAGAACAGTGTGCCCTAAGAATCACAGTCGAACCTAGAACTGAGCACCTGAACCTACATTCTGAGAAAATGTAGCCCACATCCAAAGATGTGGGTCAATACCATGGAAAGGAACTGAGTCTATGGGGGTGTATGCAGTTGTATAAACATCATCATCATAAATATTTATAATAAATATGCAGGATGTATGAAAGACTCACATAGCCTAAAGAAAATCATCATAATCATAAGAGGATGAAATAAGTATAATAACACATGTGAGTCATTATATAATTTGTCAATCACTTTCAGTTCATCAAGAATATCAATTCTCATAATGTAAATATCATTTAAATATTTCGAAAGAATAACTTTCACAATTCCACTTTCAAATCACTTCACCATTCACCATAGACACAAGGAAACACACATACACTGGGAGATCCTATAACTGACATAAACCATGCTAGCTACTTGGAGTCCAACGTACAACCCATGTTGGGGAGAGCTGTCCTATCCTTGCCATCGGAGTAAGACTATCGATATCAAATCCACAAAACTAGTGATCACTATATAAATCAGCGTCATGCTCACTCCTACGGGAGCACGTAGTTCTAGGGAAGTAAGGTCGCTTTATACCTCTCACTTGGTGCTAAAGATTTCTTCCGAACTTAGCTCAGATCATTTCAAAGAGAATCCACAATAAAATAATTTCAGTAATATATAAATATACATCGGGAGCCATCATGCTTCCCATCTATCAAAATCAACCACGTAGTGGATCTCTTTCACACTCGAGTTCAAAATAACACCACTATGACCAAAAGGTCAAATCATTCAAAATATCTCAAATATTCAACATCAACATGCTTATAACACACACTTTCTCAAAAAACACAATTTCCAATAGGGATTCACGACCCAAATATCAAAATCATGATAAATATCATTCAAGATTCATGCTTTATATCTCCACACAAGTAAATTCATCTTTCAAAATCATAAATATTAAGATTTCATAATAATCATCATAAGATATGGGTTCATGCTTTAAATTCATAAAAATCAAATAAAAATCAGGCCTTTGTAAAGAAAATTACTTTTGGGCACAAGAACGAAAGAGAGTTCATGTTGAAAAACCCCACATACCTTGAATGATG